>NC_133169.1:37345153-37651498 GCF_040802235.1 Manis javanica | reverse complement strand
ACGGAAACGCAAATTCACACTCGCACTCACATCAGAGGTAGACCCTAACCCTAATAATTAAGTTATCCTTTCTGCACAACAGCCCTAACCTCTATATTCAAAGCCAAGCCATGACTCTTGGACCTGCCCCTTCACCATAACCGTTGGCATCACCTGCGCTTCATCGTAATCCTAATCTTCAATCCCGAACGTGCCCTCCCATCGGAGAGAAACTCGAAATTTTTCCATAAACCTATCCTTCTTCTACACCTTACAGAGCACAATAAACTTACTCTAGCCCTCGGCATTTTACCTGATCCAAAACCAACAGCCTCAATGTCTGTCTTGCCGCACCATAAGCCTGAAGCTCAAGGTGGCCCTCGCCCTCACTTCAGGGTCAGATGCAAACTCTAAATGTTACTCCACATTCCTGTAAATCTTACTGAACACCTAACCCTAACCCTAGCGCGAAGCCTTGGACTAGATTCTTCACCTACAACATTGATGTCAACTAAGACACATCTTAACTCGGAGCCTGAATTTCACATTCTCAATCACAACAGAAGAGAACCCTTATTCTCTCGGTAACCGTCTCTTCCGCAGTGATTTTCTCTCACAGATAGCCCTAACCCTCTCCCAGGACCCTTTCACTGAACCGCTACCATCAGCATCGACGTCTGTCATTCGTGCCCACAACCCTGAAGCTCGTTCTGGCCACTGCCCTCTTGTCAGAGTCGGATAAGAACGCTAAATGTCACTCAATTTTCCGCAGACTCCTTACCTTACAACTAATGCCAACCCTATCCCTGGTGCCAGGATCTGACACTTCACCTTCATCATTGATGTCACACTCACTTCACCTTAAACCTTAAACTTATTCTTGCACAAAACCTCACATCAGAGGTGGATCCGAATTCTAACGGCAACCCTATCTCACCCGTACTCCTTATCGAACACATAACCCTAACCCTAGATCTGACCCTTGAACCAGAATCTTCACCTTCACCGTTGCTATCAACTATGACTCCCTTAATCCTCTGACTCGACCTCACACTCACACTCAATTCAGAATTTTTCGCAAATTCTGTCCATAACCATATTTTCTGCATAGACCTTTCCTTACAGAAAACCCTAACCCTAGCCCCGGATCCTTAACCTGAATGCTCACCGTCAGCATTGGTGTCACCGATGCCACATCTTGATGATGAAGTCCAAGCTGGCCTTCACCCACACGTCAGAGTAGGATGCTTAATCTAAACATAACCACATCCACCGCATAAACTTTAGACAATTGCCTAACCCTAACCTTAGCACATTCCTGTGACCTGAGCCTCCAAAATCATCATGGACGTCACCCTTGCCTCACTGCGACTCAATTGGACAGTTGCCCTAAACTTGGAGAAGGACCCTCAGTCTAAACGTACCAATTGCCTGCCCCTACAGCTTTCCAAAAACCTAACCCTAACCCTAGCCCTGGCTCGTGGTCCTGACACCTCACCTTGACCATTGACGTCAACCATGCCTCACCATAAACCTGATCCACAATCTTGCACTCCCTTTCTCATCAGAACTAGAAGCCAACTCTATCCATAAAGCCAATGTCTCTGCATACCAGAGAGAACAAAAAATTTTAACTCTAAAACTGGTGCCTGGACCTATACACAAAGCGTCATTATCACAAACACCCAGGGATCTCCTCAACACGGAAACGCAAATTCACACTTGCACTCACATCAGAGGTAGACCCTAACCCTAATAATTAAGTTATCCTTTCTGCACAACAGCCCTAACCTCTATATTCAAAGCCTAGCCATGACTCTTGGACCTGCCCCTTCACCATAACCGTTGGCATCACCTGCGCTTCATCGTAATCCTAATCTTCAATCCCGAACGTGCCCTCCCATCGGAGAGAAACTCGAAATTTTTCCATAAACCTATCCTTCTTCTACACCTTACAGAGCACAATAAACTTACTCTAGCCCTCGGCATTTTACCTGATCCAAAACCAACAGCCTCAATGTCTGTCTTGCCGCACCATAAGCCTGAAGCTCAAGGTGGCCCTCGCCCTCACTTCAGGGTCAGATGCAAACTCTAAATGTTACTCCACATTCCTGTAAATCTTACTGAACACCTAACCCTAACCCTAGCGCGAAGCCTTGGACTAGATTCTTCACCTACAACATTGATGTCAACTAAGACACATCTTAACTCGGAGCCTGAATTTCACATTCTCAATCACAACAGAAGAGAACCCTTATTCTCTCGGTAACCGTCTCTTCCGCAGTGATTTTCTCTCACAGATAGCCCTAACCCTCTCCCAGGACCCTTTCACTGAACCGCTACCATCAGCATCGACGTCTGTCATTCGTGCCCACAACCCTGAAGCTCGTTCTGGCCACTGCCCTCTTGTCAGAGTCGGATAAGAACGCTAAATGTCACTCAATTTTCCGCAGACTCCTTACGTTACAACTAATGCCAACCCTATCCCTGGTGCCAGGATCTGACACTTCACCTTCATCATTGATGTCACACTCACTTCACCTTAAACCTTAAACTTATTCTTGCACAAAACCTCACATCAGAGGTGGATCCGAATTCTAACGGCAACCCTATCTCACCCGTACTCCTTATCGAACACATAACCCTAACCCTAGATCTGACCCTTGAACCAGAATCTTCACCTTCACCGTTGCTATCAACTATGACTCCCTTAATCCTCTGACTCGACCTCACACTCACACTCAATTCAGAATTTTTCGCAAATTCTGTCCATAACCATATTTTCTGCATAGACCTTTCCTTACAGAAAACCCTAACCCTAGCCCCGGATCCTTAACCTGAATGCTCACCGTCAGCATTGGTGTCACCGATGCCACATCTTGATGATGAAGTCCAAGCTGGCCTTCACCCACACGTCAGAGTAGGATGCTTAATCTAAACATAACCACATCCACCGCATAAACTTTAGACAATTGCCTAACCCTAACCTTAGCACATTCCTGTGACCTGAGCCTCCAAAATCATCATGGACGTCACCCTTGCCTCACTGCGACTCAATTGGACAGTTGCCCTAAACTTGGAGAAGGACCCTCAGTCTAAACGTACCAATTGCCTGCCCCTACAGCTTTCCAAAAACCTAACCCTAACACTACCCCTGGCTCAGGGTCCTGACACCTCACCTTGAACATTGACGTCATCCGTGCCTCACCATAAACCTGATCCACCATCTTGCGCACCCTGTCACATCAGACTCAGAAGCTAACTCTATCCGTAAAGAGAATGTTTCTGTATACCAGAGAGAACAAAGAATTTTAACCCTGAAACTGATGCCTGGACCTGTATACAGAGTGTCAGCATCGGAGACACCCAGGGATCTCCCAGCACGGCAACACAATTTCACAGTCACAGTCACATCAGAGCTAGACCTTAAGTCTTATAATTAACTTATTCTTTCTGTACTAGAGCCCGAACCAGTAATTCTAACCCCAGCCATGATTCTTGGATATGCCCCTTAATCGAAACCATTGGCATCACTCACGCTTCATCGTAATCCTTTACCTCAATCCCGCACTTGCCCTCCCATCAGAGAGAAACCTGAAGCCTTTCCATAACCCTATCCTTCCTGTACACCTTACAGAACAAAACTAAACTTACTCTAGCCCTTGGGACTATACCTGAACCGACACCGTCAGCTTCAACGTCTGTCATGCCGCACCATAAGCCTGAATCTCAAGGTCGCCGTCACCCTCACGTCAGGGACAGATGCGAACTCTAAATGTAACTGCATAATCCTGTCAATCTTACTGAACACCTAACCCTAACCCTAGTGCCAAGCCCTGGACTAGATTTTTCACCCGCAGCAATGATGTCAACTACGACACATCTTAATTCGGAGCTTGAATCTCACACTCGCACTGACATCAGAAGAGAACCCTAATTCTTTCGGAAACCGTCTTTTCCGCACTGATTTTCTCCTACAGATAACCCTAAGCGTATCCCAGGCCCCTTTCACTGAACCGCCACCATCAGCATCGACGTCTGTCATTCCTCCCCATAATCCTGAAGCTCGTTCTGGACGCTGCCCTCATGTCAGAGTCGGATCAGTACTCTAACTGTCACTCAATCTGCAGCATACTCCTTACCTTACAACTAAAGCTGACCCTATCCCTGGTACCGGGATCTGACACTTCACCTTCATCATTGTTGTGACCCTCACTTCACCTTAAACTTAAACTTATTCTTGCACCCACCCTCACATCAGAGGCGGATCCGAATTCTAACTGCAACCCTACTTCACCCGTACTCCTTATCAAACCCATAACCCTACCCTAGATCTGAACCTTGAATCAGATTATTCACCTTCATCGTTGCTACCCACTATGACACCCTTAATGGTGTGACTCGATCTCACACTCGCGCTCAATTTAGAATTGCACCCTAATTCTGTCCATAACCATATTATCTGCGTAAACCTGCATAGACCTTTCCTTACAGAAAACTCTAACCCTAGAACAGGTTCCTTCACCTTCATGCTCACCACCAGCATTGATGTCACCGATGCCATAACTTAATGATGAAGTCCAAACTGGCCTTCACCCACACGTCAGAGTAGGATCCTCTATCTAAACATAACCACATCCACGGCATAAACTAAAACAATTCCCTATCCCTAACCCTAGCACATACCTGTGGCCTGACCATCCATAATCTCCATGGATGTGACCCTTGCCTCATTGTAAGCCTCCAACTGAATTGGACAGTTACCCTAACCTTGCAGAAGGACCCTCAGTCTAAACGTACCAATACCCTGCCCCTACGGCTTTCCAAAATCCTAACCCTAACCCTAGCCCTGGCTCGTGGTCCTGACACCTCACCTTGACCATTGACGTCAACCATGCCTCACCATAAACATGATCCACCATCTTGCACTCCCTTTCTCATCAGAACTAGAAGCCTACTCTATCCATAAAGCCAATGTCTCTGCATACCAGAGAGAACAAAAAATTTTAACTCTAAAACTGGTGCCTAGACTTATACACTAAGCGTCATTATCACAAACACCCAGGGATCTCCTCAACACGGAAACGCAAATTCACACTCGCACTCACATCAGAGGTAGACCCTAACCCTAATAATTAAGTTATCCTTTCTGCACAACAGCCCTAACCTCTATATTCAAAGCCTGGCCATGACTCTTGGACCTGCCCCTTCACCATAACCGTTGGCATCACCTGCGCTTCATCGTAATCCTAATCTTCAATCCCGAACGTGCCCTCCCATCGGAGAGAAACTCGAAATTTTTCCATAAACCTATCCTTCTTCTACACCTTACAGAGTACAATAAACTTACTCTAGCCCTCGGCATTTTACCTGATCCAAAACCAACAGCCTCAATGTCTGTCTTGCCGCACCATAAGCCTGAAGCTCAAGGTGGCCCTCGCCCTCACTTCAGGGTCAGATGCAAACTCTAAATGTTACTCCACATTCCTGTAAATCTTACTGAACACCTAACCCTAACCCTAGCGCGAAGCCTTGGACTAGATTCTTCACCTACAACATTGATGTCAACTAAGACACATCTTAACTCGGAGCCTGAATTTCACATTCTCAATCACAACAGAAGAGAACCCTTATTCTCTCGGTAACCGTCTCTTCCGCAGAGATTTTCTCTCACAGATAGCCCTAACCCTCTCCCAGGACCCTTTCACTGAACCGCTACCATCAGCATCAACGTCTGTCATTCGTGCCCACAACCCTGAAGCTCGTTCTGGCCACTGCCCTCTTGTCAGAGTCGGATAAGAATGCTAAATGTCACTCAATTTTCCGCAGACTCCTTACGGTACAACTAATGCCAACCCTATCCCTGGTGCCAGGATCTGACACTTCACCTTCATCATTGATGTCACACTCACTTCACCTTAAACCTTAAATTATTCTTGCACAAAACCTCACATCAGAGGTGGATCCGAATTCTAACGGCAACCCTATCTCACCCGTACTCCTTATCGAACACATAACCCTAACCCTAGATCTGTCCCTTGAACCAGAATCTTCACCTTCACCGTTGCTATCAACTATGACTCCCTTAATCCTCTGACTCGACCTCACACTCACACTCAATTCAGAATTTTTCGCAAATTCTGTCCATAACCATATTTTCTGCATAGACCTTTCCTTACAGAAAACCCTAACCCTAGCCCCGGATCCTTAACCTGAATGCTCACCGTCAGCATTGGTGTCACCGATGCCACATCTTGATGATGAAGTCCAAGCTGGCCTTCACCCACACGTCAGAGTAGGATGCTTAATCTAAACATAACCACATCCACCGCATAAACTTTAGACAATTGCCTAACCCTAACCTTAGCACATTCCTGTGACCTGAGCCTCAAAAATCATCATGGACGTCACCCTTGCCTCACTGCGACTCAATTGGACAGTTGCCCTAAACTTGGAGAAGGACCCTCAGTCTAAACGTACCAATTGCCTGCCCCTACAGCTTTCCAAAAACCTAACCCTAACACTACCCCTGGCTCGGGGTCCTGACACCTCACCTTGACCATTGACGTCATCCGTGCCTCACCATAAACCTGATCCACCATCTTGCGCACCCTGTCACATCAGACTCAGAAGCTAACTCTATCCGTAAAGAGAATGTTTCTGTATACCAGAGAGAACACAGAATTTTAACCCTGAAACTGATGCCTGGACCTGTATACAGAGTGTCAGCATCGGAGACACCCAGGGATCTCCCAACACGGAAACACAATTTCACAGTCACAGTCACATCAGAGCTAGACCTTAAGTCTTATAATTAACTTATTCTTTCTGTACTAGAGCCCGAACCAGTAATTCTAACCCCAGCCATGATTCTTGGATATGCCCCTTAATCGAAACCATTGGCATCACTCACGCTTCATCGTAATCCTTTACCTCAATCCCGCACTTGCCCTCCCATCAGAGAGAAACCTGAAGCCTTTCCATAACCCTATCCTTCCTGTACTCCTTACAGAACAAAACTAAACTTACTCTAGCCCTTGGGACTATACCTGAACCGACACCGTCAGCTTCAACGTCTGTCATGCCGCACCATAAGCCTGAATCTCAAGGTCGCCGTCACCCTCACGTCAGGGACAGATGCGAACTCTAAATGTAACTGCATAATCCTGTCAATCTTACTGAACACCTAACCATAACCCTAGTGCCAAGCCCTGGACTAGATTTTTCACCCGAAGCGATGATGTCAACTACGACACATCTTAATTCGGAGCTTGAATCTCACACTCGCACTGACATCAGAAGAGAACCCTAATTCTTTCGGAAACCGTCTTTTCCGCACTGATTTTCTCTTACAGATAACCCTAAGCGTATCCCAGGCCCCTTTCACTGAACCGCCACCATCAGCATCGACGTCTGTCATTCCTCCCCATAATCCTGAAGCTCGTTCTGGACGCTGCCCTCATGTCAGAGTCGGATCAGTACTCTAACTGTCACTCAATCTGCAGCATACTCCTTACCTTACAACTAATGCTGACCCTATCCCTGGTACCGGGATCTGACTCTTCACCTTCATCGTTGTTGTGACCCTCACTTCACCTGAAACTTAAACTTATTCTTGCACTCACCCTCACATCAGAGGCGGATCCGAATTCTAACTGCAACCCTACTTCACCCGTACTCCTTATCAAACCCATAACCCTACCCTAGATCTGAACCTTGAATCAGATTATTCACCTTCATCGTTGCTACCCACTATGACACCCTTAATGGTGTGACTCGATCTCACACTCGCCCTCAATTTAGAATTGCACCCTAATTCTGTCCATAACCATATTATCTGCATAAACCTGCATAGACCTTTCCTTACAGAAAACACTAACCCTGGAACAGGTTCCTTTACCTGCATGCTCACCACCAGCATTGATGTCACCGATGCCATACCTTAATGATGAAGTCCAAACTGGCCTTCACCCACACGTCAGAGTAGGATCCTCTATCTAAACATAACCACATCCACGGCATAAACTAAAACAATTCCCTATCCCTAACCCTAGCACATACCTGTGGCCTGACCATCCATAATCTCCATGGATGTGACCCTTGCCTCATTGTAAGCCTGCGACTGAATTGGACAGTTGCCCTAACCTTGCAGAAGGACCCTCAGTCTAAACGTACCAATACCCTGCCCCTACGGCTTTCCAAAATCCTAACCCTAACCCTAGCCCTGGCTCGTGGTCCTGACACCTCACCTTGACCATTGACGTCAACCATGCCTCACCGTAAACCTGATCCACCATCTTGCACTCCCTTTCTCATCAGAACTAGAAGCCAACTCTATCCATAAAGCCAATGTCTCTGCATACCAGAGAGAACAAAAAATTTTAACTCTAAAACTGCTGCCTGGACCTATACACAAAGCGTCATTATCACAAACACCCAGGGATCTCCTCAACACGGAAACGCAAATTCACACTCGCACTCACATCAGAGGTAGACCCTAACCCTAATAATTAACTTATCCTTTCTGCACAACAGCCCTAACCTCTATATTCAAAGCCTAGCCATGACTCTTGGACCTGCCCCTTCACCATAACCATTGGCATCACCTGCGCTTCATCGTAATCCTAATCTGCAATCCCGAACGTGCCCTCCCATCGGAGAGAAACTCGAAATTTTTCCATAAACCTATCCTTCTTCTACACCTTACAGAACACAATAAACTTACTCTAGCCCTCGGCATTTTACCTGATCCAAAACCAACAGCCTCAATGTCTGTCTTGCCGCACCATAAGCCTGAAGCTCAAGGTGGCCCTCGCCCTCACTTCAGGGTCACATGCAAACTTTAAATGTTACTCCACATTCCTGTAAATCTTACTGAACACCTAACCCTAACCCTAGCGCGAAGCCTTGGACTAGATTCTTCACCTACAACATTGATGTCAACTAAGACACATCTTAACTCGGAGCCTGAATTTCACATTCTCAATCACAACAGAAGAGAACCCTTATTCTCTCGGTAACCGACTCTTCCGCAGAGGTTTTCTCTTACAGATAGCCCTAACCATCTCCCAGGACCCTTTCACTGAACCGCTACCATCAGCATCGACGTCTGTCATTCGTTCCCACAACCCTGAAGCTCGTTCTGGCCACTGCCCTCTTGTCAGAGTCGGATCAGAACGCTAAATGTCACTCAATTTTCCGCAGACTCCTTACCTTACAACTAATGCCAACCCTATCCCTGGTGCCAGGATCTGACACTTCACCTTCATCATTGATGTCACACTCACTTCACCTTAAACCTTAAACTTATTCTTGCACAAAACCTCACATCAGAGGTGGATCCGAATTCTAACTGCAACCCTATCTCACCCGTACTCCTTATCGAACACATAACCCTAACCCTAGATCTGACCCTTGAACCAGAATCTTCACCTTCACCGTTGCTATCAACTATGACTCCCTTAATCCTCTGACTCGATCTCACACTCACTCTCAATTCAGAATTTTTCGCAAATTCTGTCCATAACCATATTTTCTGCATAGACCTTTCCTTACAGAAAACCCTAACCCTAGCCCCGGATCCTTAACCTGAATGCTCACCGTCAGCATTGATGTCACCGATGCCATAACTTGATGATGAAGTCCACGCTGGCCTTCACCCACACGTCAGAGTAGGTTGCTTAATCTAAACATAACCACATCCACCGCATAAACTTTAGACAATTGCCTAACCCTAACCCTAGCACATTCCTGTGACCTGAGCCTCCAAAATCATCATGGACGTCACCCTTGCCTCACTGCGACTCAATTGGACAGTTGCCCTAAACTTGGAGGAGGACCCTCAGTCTAAGCGTACCAATTGCCTGCCCCTGCAGCTTTCCAAAAACCTAAACCTAACACTACCCCTGGCTCGGGCTCCTGAGACCTCCCCTTGACCATTGACGTCATCCGTGCCTCACCATAAACCTGATCCACCATCTTGCGCACCCTGTCACATCAGACTCAGAAGCTAACTCTATCCGTAAAGAGAATGTTTCTGTATACCAGAGAGAACACAGAATTTTAACCCTGAAACTGATGCCTGGACCTGTATACAGAGTGTCAGCATCGGAGACACCCAGGGATCTCCCAACACGGAAACACAATTTCACAGTCACAGTCACATCAGAGCTAGACCTTAAGTCTTATAATTAACTTATTCTTTCTGTACTAGAGCCCGAACCAGTAATTCTAACCCTGGCCATGACTCTTGGACATGCCCCTTAATCGTAACCATTGGCATCACTCACGCTTCATCGTAATCCTTTACCTCAATCCCGCACTTGCCCTCCCATCAGAGAGAAACCTGAAGCCTTTCCATAACCCTATCCTTCCTGTACACCTTACAGAACAAAACTAAACTTACTCTAGCCCTTGGAAATATACCTGAACCGACACCATCAGCTTCAACGTCTGTCATGCCGCACCATAAGCCTGAATCTCAAGGTCGCCGTCACCCTCACGTCAGGGACAGATGCGAACTCTAAATGTAACTGCATAATCCTGTCAATCTTACTGAACACCTAACCCTAACCCTAGTGCCAAGCCCTGGACTAGATTTTTCACCCGCAGCAATGATGTCAACTACGACACATCTTAATTCGGAGCTTGAATCTCACACTCGCACTGACATCAGAAGAGAACCCTAATTCTTTCGGAAACCGTCTTTTCCGCACTGATTTTCTCTTACAGATAACCCTAAGCGTATCCCAGGCCCTTTTCACTGAATCGCCACCATCAGCATCGACGTCTGTCATTCCTCCCCATAATCCTGAAGCTCGTTCTGGACGCAGCCCTCATGTCAGAGTCGGATCAGTACTCTAACTGTCACTCAATCTGCAGCATACTCCTTACCTTACAACTAATGCTGACCCTATCCCTGGTACCGGGATCTGACACTTCACATTCATCATTGTTGTGACCCTCACTTCACCTGAAACTTAAACTTATTCTTGCACTCACCCTCACATCAGAGGCGGATCCGAATTCTAACTGCAACCCTACTTCACCCGTACTCCTTATCAAACCCATAACCCTACCCTAGATCTGAACCTTGAATCAGATTATTCACCTTCATCGTTGCTACCCACTATGACACCCTTAATGGTGTGACTCGATCTCACACTCGCCCTCAATTTAGAATTGCACCCTAATTCTGTCCATAACCATATTATCTGCATAAACCTGCATAGACCTTTCCTTACAGAAAACTCTTACCCTAGAACAGGTTCCTTTACCTGCATGCTCACCACCAGCATTGATGTCACCGATGCCATACCTTAATGATGAAGTCCAAACTGGCCTTCACCCACACGTCAGAGTAGGATCCTCTATCTAAACATAACCACATCCACGGCATAAACTAAAACAATTCCCTATCCCTAACCCTAGCACATACCTGTGGCCTGACCATCCATAATCTCCATGGATGTGACCCTTGCCTCATTGTAAGCCTGCGACTGAATTGGACAGTTGCCCTAACCTTGCAGTAGGACCCTCAGTCTAAACGTACCAATACCCTGCCCCTACGGCTTTCCAAAATCCTAACCCTAACCCTAGCCCTGGCTCGTGGTCCTGACACCTCACCTTGACCATTGACGTCAACCATGCCTCACCGTAAACCTGATCTACCAACTTGCACTCCCTTTCTCATCAGAACTAGAAGCCAACTCTATCCATAAAGCCAATGTCTCTGCATACCAGAGAGAACAAAAAATTTTAACTCTAAAACTGCTGCCTGGACCTATACACAAAGCGTCATTATCACAAACACCCAGGGATCTCCTCAACACGGAAACGCAAATTCACACTCGCACTCACATCAGAGGTAGACCCTAACCCTAATAATTAACTTATCCTTTCTGCACAACAGCCCTAACCTCTATATTCAAAGCCTAGCCATGACTCTTGGACCTGCCCCTTCACCATAACCATTGGCATCACCTGCGCTTCATCGTAATCCTAATCTTCAATCCCGAACGTGCCCTCCCATCGGAGAGAAACTCGAAATTTTTCCATAAACCTATCCTTCTTCTACACCTTACAGAACACAATAAACTTACTCTAGCCCTCAGCATTTTACCTGATCCAAAACCAACAGCCTCAATGTCTGTCTTGCCGCACCATAAGCCTGAAGCTCAAGGTGGCCCTCGCCCTCACTTCAGGGTCAGATGCAAACTCTAAATGTTACTCCACATTCCTGTAAATCTTACTGAACACCTAACCCTAACCCTAGCGCGAAGCCTTGGACTAGATTCTTCACCTACAACATTGATGTCAACTAAGACACATCTTAACTCGGAGCCTGAATTTCACATTCTCAATCACAACAGAAGAGAACCCTTATTCTCTCGGTAACCGTCTCTTCCGCAGAGATTTTCTCTTACAGATAGCCCTAACCCTCTCCCAGGACCCTTTCACTGAACCGCTACCATCAGCATCGACGTCTGTCATTCGTTCCCACAACCCTGAAGCTCGTTCTGGCCACTGCCCTCTTGTCAGAGTCGGATCAGAACGCTAAATGTCACTCAATTTTCCGCAGACTCCTTACCTTACAACTAATGCCAACCCTATCCCTGGTGCCAGGATCTGACACTTCACCTTCATCATTGATGTCACACTCACTTCACCTTAAACCTTAAACTTATTCTTGCACAAAACCTCACATCAGAGGTGGATCCGAATTCTAACTGCAACCCTATCTCACCCGTACTCCTTATCGAACACATAACCCTAACCCTAGATCTGACCCTTGAACCAGAATCTTCACCTTCACCGTTGCTATCAACTATGACTCCCTTAATCCTCTGACTCGATCTCACACTCACACTCAATTCAGAATTTTTCGCAAATTCTGTCCATAACCATATTTTCTGCATAGACCTTTCCTTACAGAAAACCCTAACCCTAGCCCCGGATGCTTAACCTGAATGCTCACCGTCAGCATTGGTGTCACCGATGCCACATCTTGATGATGAAGTCCAAGCTGGCCTTCACCCACACGTCAGAGTAGGATGCTTAATCTAAACATAACCACATCCACCGCATAAACTTTAGACAATTGCCTAACCCTAACCCTAGCACATTCCTGTGACCTGAGCCTCCAAAATCATCATGGACGTCACCCTTGCCTCACTGCGACTCAATTGGACAGTTGCCCTAAACTTGGAGAAGGACCCTCAGTCTAAGCGTACCAATTGCCTGCCCCTACAGCTTTCCAAAAACCTAACCCTAACACTACCCCTGGCTCGGGCTCCTGAGACCTCACCTTGACCATTGACGTCATCCGTGCCTCACCATAAACCTGATCCACCATCTTGCGCACCCTGTCACATCAGACTCAGAAGCTAACTCTATCCGTAAAGAGAATGTTTCTGTATACCAGAGAGAACACAGAATTTTAACCCTGAAACTGATGCCTGCACCTGTATACAGAGTGTCAGCATCGGAGACACCCAGGGATCTCCCAACACGGAAACACAATTTCACAGTCACAGTCACATCAGAGCTAGACCTTAAGTCTTATAATTAACTTATTCTTTCTGTACTAGAGCCCGAACCAGTAATTCTAACCCTAGCCATGACTCTTGGACATGCCCCTTAATCGTAACCATTGGCATCACTCACGCTTCATCGTAATCCTTTACCTCAATCCCGCACTTGCCCTCCCATCAGAGAGAAACCTGAAGCCTTTCCATAACCCTATCCTTCCTGTACACCTTACAGAACAAAACTAAACTTACTCTAGCCCTTGGAAATATACCTGAACCGACACCATCAGCTTCAACGTCTGTCATGCCGCACCATAAGCCTGAATCTCAAGGTCGCCGTCACCCTCACGTCAGGGACAGATGCGAACTCTAAATGTAACTGCATAATCCTGTCAATCTTACTGAACACCTAACCCTAACCCTAGTGCCAAGCCCTGGACTAGATTTTTCACCCGCAGCAATGATGTCAACTACGACACATCTTAATTCGGAGCTTGAATCTCACACTCGCACTGACATCAGAAGAGAACCCTAATTCTTTCGGAAACCGTCTTTTCCGCACTGATTTTCTCTTACAGATAACCCTAAGCGTATCCCAGGCCCCTTTCACTGAACCGCCACCATCAGCATCGACGTCTGTCATTCCTCCCCATAATCCTGAAGCTCGTTCTGGACGCAGCCCTCATGTCAGAGTCGGATCAGTACTCTAACTGTCACTCAATCTGCAGCATACTCCTTACCTTACAACTAATGCTGACCCTATCCCTGGTACCGGGATCTGACACTTCACCTTCATCATTGTTGTGACCCTCACTTCACCTGAAACTTAAACTTATTCTTGCACTCACCCTCACATCAGAGGCGGATCCGAATTCTAACTGCAACCCTACTTCACCCGTACTCCTTATCAAACCCATAACCCTACCCTAGATCTGAACCTTGAATCAGATTATTCACCTTCATCGTTGCTACCCACTATGACACCCTTAATGGTGTGACTCGATCTCACACTCGCCCTCAATTTAGAATTGCACCCTAATTCTGTCCATAACCATATTATCTGCATAAACCTGCATAGACCTTTCCTTACAGAAAACTCTAACCCTGGAACAGGTTCCTTTACCTGCATGCTCACCACCAGCATTGATGTCACCGATGCCATACCTTAATGATGAAGTCCAAACTGGCCTTCACCCACACGTCAGAGTAGGATCCTCTATCTAAACATAACCACATCCACGGCATAAACTAAAACAATTCCCTATCCCTAACCCTAGCACATACCTGTGGCCTGACCATCCATAATCTCCATGGATGTGACCCTTGCCTCATTGTAAGCCTGCGACTGAATTGGACAGTTGCCCTAACCTTGCAGAAGGACCCTCAGTCTAAACGTACCAATACCCTGCCCCTACGGCTTTCCAAAATCCTAACCCTAACCCTAGCCCTGGCTCGTGGTCCTGACACCTCACCTTGACCATTGACGTCAACCATGCCTCACCGTAAACCTGATCCACCATCTTGCACTCCCTTTCTCATCAGAACTAGAAGCCAACTCTATCCATAAAGCCAATGTCTCTGCATACCAGAGAGAACAAAAAATTTTAACTCTAAAACTGGTGCCTGGACCTATACACAAAGCGTCATTATCACAAACACCCAGGGATCTCCTCAACACGGAAACGCAAATTCACACTCGCACTCACATCAGAGGTAGACCCTAACCCTAATAATTAACTTATCCTTTCTGCACAACAGCCCTAACCTCTATATTCAAAGCCTAGCCATGACTCTTGGACCTGCCCCTTCACCATAACCATTGGCATCACCTGCGCTTCATCGTAATCCTAATCTTCAATCCCGAACGTGCCCTCCCATCGGAGAGAAACTCGAAATTTTTCCATAAACCTATCCTTCTTCTACACCTTACAGAACACAATAAACTTACTCTAGCCCTCGGCATTTTACCTGATCCAAAACCAACAGCCTCAATGTCTGTCTTGCCGCACCATAAGCCTGAAGCTCAAGGTGGCCCTCGCCCTCACTTCAGGGTCAGATGCAAACTCTAAATGTTACTCCACATTCCTGTAAATCTTACTGAACACCTAACCCTAACCCTAGCGCGAAGCCTTGGACTAGATTCTTCACCTACAACATTGATGTCAACTAAGACACATCTTAACTCGGAGCCTGAATTTCACATTCTCAATCACAACAGAAGAGAACCCTTATTCTCTCGGTAACCGTCTCTTCCGCAGAGATTTTCTCTCACAGATAGCCCTAACCCTCTCCCAGGACCCTTTCACTGAACCGCTACCATCAGCATCGACGTCTGTCATTCGTTCCCACAACCCTGAAGCTCGTTCTGGCCACTGCCCTCTTGTCAGAGTCGGATCAGAACGCTAAATGTCACTCAATTTTCCGCAGACTCCTTACCTTACAACTAATGCCAACCCTATCCCTGGTGCCAGGATCTGACACTTCACCTTCATCATTGATGTCACACTCACTTCACCTTAAACCTTAAACTTATTCTTGCACAAAACCTCACATCAGAGGTGGATCCGAATTCTAACTGCAACCCTATCTCACCCGTACTCCTTATCGAACACATAACCCTAACCCTAGATCTGACCCTTGAACCAGAATCTTCACCTTCACCGTTGCTATCAACTATGACTCCCTTAATCCTCTGACTCGATCTCACACTCACACTCAATTCAGAATTTTTCGCAAATTCTGTCCATAACCATATTTTCTGCATAGACCTTTCCTTACAGAAAACCCTAACCCTAGCCCCGGATCCTTAACCTGAATGCTCACCGTCAGCATTGGTGTCAC
The DNA here is from genome assembly GCF_040802235.1 of Manis javanica. Taxonomy (NCBI): domain Eukaryota; kingdom Metazoa; phylum Chordata; class Mammalia; order Pholidota; family Manidae; genus Manis; species Manis javanica. Next base: position 37,635,149 of record NC_133169.1, on the reverse strand, counting down.
CGATGCCACATCTTGATGATGAAGTCCAAGCTGGCCTTCACCCACACGTCAGAGTAGGATGCTTAATCTAAACATAACCACATCCACCGCATAAACTTTAGACAATTGCCTAACCCTAACCCTAGCACATTCCTGTGACCTGAGCCTCCAAAATCATCATGGACGTCACCCTTGCCTCACTGCGACTCAATTGGACAGTTGCCCTAAACTTGGAGAAGGACCCTCAGTCTAAGCGTACCAATTGCCTGCCCCTACAGCTTTCCAAAAACCTAACCCTAACACTACCCCTGGCTCGGGCTCCTGAGACCTCACCTTGACCATTGACGTCATCCGTGCCTCACCATAAACCTGATCCACCATCTTGCGCACCCTGTCACATCAGACTCAGAAGCTAACTCTATCCGTAAAGAGAATGTTTCTGTATACCAGAGAGAACACAGAATTTTAACCCTGAAACTGATGCCTGGACCTGTATACAGAGTGTCAGCATCGGAGACACCCAGGGATCTCCCAACACGGAAACACAATTTCACAGTCACAGTCACATCAGAGCTAGACCTTAAGTCTTATAATTAACTTATTCTTTCTGTACTAGAGCCCGAACCAGTAATTCTAACCCTAGCCATGACTCTTGGACATGCCCCTTAATCGTAACCATTGGCATCACTCACGCTTCATCGTAATCCTTTACCTCAATCCCGCACTTGCCCTCCCATCAGAGAGAAACCTGAAGCCTTTCCATAACCCTATCCTTCCTGTACACCTTACAGAACAAAACTAAACTTACTCTAGCCCTTGGAAATATACCTGAACCGACACCATCAGCTTCAACGTCTGTCATGCCGCACCATAAGCCTGAATCTCAAGGTCGCCGTCACCCTCACGTCAGGGACAGATGCGAACTCTAAATGTAACTGCATAATCCTGTCAATCTTACTGAACACCTAACCCTAACCCTAGTGCCAAGCCCTGGACTAGATTTTTCACCCGCAGCAATGATGTCAACTACGACACATCTTAATTCGGAGCTTGAATCTCACACTCGCACTGACATCAGAAGAGAACCCTAATTCTTTCGGAAACCGTCTTTTCCGCACTGATTTTCTCTTACAGATAACCCTAAGCGTATCCCAGGCCCCTTTCACTGAACCGCCACCATCAGCATCGACGTCTGTCATTCCTCCCCATAATCCTGAAGCTCGTTCTGGACGCTGCCCTCATGTCAGAGTCGGATCAGTACTCTAACTGTCACTCAATCTGCAGCATACTCCTTACCTTACAACTAATGCTGACCCTATCCCTGGTACCGGGATCTGACACTTCACCTTCATCATTGTTGTGACCCTCACTTCACCTGAAACTTAAACTTATTCTTGCACTCACCCTCACATCAGAGGCGGATCCGAATTCTAACTGCAACCCTACTTCACCCGTACTCCTTATCAAACCCATAACCCTACCCTAGATCTGAACCTTGAATCAGATTATTCACCTTCATCGTTGCTACCCACTATGACACCCTTAATGGTGTGACTCGATCTCACACTCGCCCTCAATTTAGAATTGCACCCTAATTCTGTCCATAACCATATTATCTGCATAAACCTGCATAGACCTTTCCTTACAGAAAACTCTAACCCTGGAACAGGTTCCTTTACCTGCATGCTCACCACCAGCATTGATGTCACCGATGCCATACCTTAATGATGAAGTCCAAACTGGCCTTCACCCACACGTCAGAGTAGGATCCTCTATCTAAACATAACCACATCCACGGCATAAACTAAAACAATTCCCTATCCCTAACCCTAGCACATACCTGTGGCCTGACCATCCATAATCTCCATGGATGTGACCCTTGCCTCATTGTAAGCCTGCGACTGAATTGGACAGTTGCCCTAACCTTGCAGAAGGACCCTCAGTCTAAACGTACCAATACCCTGCCCCTACGGCTTTCCAAAATCCTAACCCTAACCCTAGCCCTGGCTCGTGGTCCTGACACCTCACCTTGACCATTGACGTCAACCATGCCTCACCGTAAACCTGATCCACCATCTTGCACTCCCTTTCTCATCAGAACTAGAAGCCAACTCTATCCATAAAGCCAATGTCTCTGCATACCAGAGAGAACAAAAAATTTTAACTCTAAAACTGGTGCCTGGACCTATACACAAAGCGTCATTATCACAAACACCCAGGGATCTCCTCAACACGGAAACGCAAATTCACACTCGCACTCACATCAGAGGTAGACCCTAACCCTAATAATTAACTTATCCTTTCTGCACAACAGCCCTAACCTCTATATTCAAAGCCTAGCCATGACTCTTGGACCTGCCCCTTCACCATAACCATTGGCATCACCTGCGCTTCATCGTAATCCTAATCTTCAATCCCGAACGTGCCCTCCCATCGGAGAGAAACTCGAAATTTTTCCATAAACCTATCCTTCTTCTACACCTTACAGAACACAATAAACTTACTCTAGCCCTCGGCATTTTACCTGATCCAAAACCAACAGCCTCAATGTCTGTCTTGCCGCACCATAAGCCTGAAGCTCAAGGTGGCCCTCGCCCTCACTTCAGGGTCAGATGCAAACTCTAAATGTTACTCCACATTCCTGTAAATCTTACTGAACACCTAACCCTAACCCTAGCGCGAAGCCTTGGACTAGATTCTTCACCTACAACATTGATGTCAACTAAGACACATCTTAACTCGGAGCCTGAATTTCACATTCTCAATCACAACAGAAGAGAACCCTTATTCTCTCGGTAACCGTCTCTTCCGCAGAGATTTTCTCTCACAGATAGCCCTAACCCTCTCCCAGGACCCTTTCACTGAACCGCTACCATCAGCATCGACGTCTGTCATTCGTTCCCACAACCCTGAAGCTCGTTCTGGCCACTGCCCTCTTGTCAGAGTCGGATCAGAACGCTAAATGTCACTCAATTTTCCGCAGACTCCTTACCTTACAACTAATGCCAACCCTATCCCTGGTGCCAGGATCTGACACTTCACCTTCATCATTGATGTCACACTCACTTCACCTTAAACCTTAAACTTATTCTTGCACAAAACCTCACATCAGAGGTGGATCCGAATTCTAACTGCAACCCTATCTCACCCGTACTCCTTATCGAACACATAACCCTAACCCTAGATCTGACCCTTGAACCAGAATCTTCACCTTCACCGTTGCTATCAACTATGACTCCCTTAATCCTCTGACTCGATCTCACACTCACACTCAATTCAGAATTTTTCGCAAATTCTGTCCATAACCATATTTTCTGCATAGACCTTTCCTTACAGAAAACCCTAACCCTAGCCCCGGATCCTTAACCTGAATGCTCACCGTCAGCATTGGTGTCACCGATGCCACATCTTGATGATGAAGTCCAAGCTGGCCTTCACCCACACGTCAGAGTAGGATGCTTAATCTAAACATAACCACATCCACCGCATAAACTTTAGACAATTGCCTAACCCTAACCCTAGCACATTCCTGTGACCTGAGCCTCCAAAATCATCATGGACGTCACCCTTGCCTCACTGCGACTCAATTGGACAGTTGCCCTAAACTTGGAGAAGGACCCTCAGTCTAAGCGTACCAATTGCCTGCCCCTACAGCTTTCCAAAAACCTAACCCTAACACTACCCCTGGCTCGGGCTCCTGAGACCTCACCTTGACCATTGACGTCATCCGTGCCTCACCATAAACCTGATCCACCATCTTGCGCACCCTGTCACATCAGACTCAGAAGCTAACTCTATCCGTAAAGAGAATGTTTCTGTATACCAGAGAGAACACAGAATTTTAACCCTGAAACTGATGCCTGGACCTGTATACAGAGTGTCAGCATCGGAGACACCCAGGGATCTCCCAACACGGAAACACAATTTCACAGTCACAGTCACATCAGAGCTAGACCTTAAGTCTTATAATTAACTTATTCTTTCTGTACTAGAGCCCGAACCAGTAATTCTAACCCTAGCCATGACTCTTGGACATGCCCCTTAATCGTAACCATTGGCATCACTCACGCTTCATCGTAATCCTTTACCTCAATCCCGCACTTGCCCTCCCATCAGAGAGAAACCTGAAGCCTTTCCATAACCCTATCCTTCCTGTACACCTTACAGAACAAAACTAAACTTACTCTAGCCCTTGGAAATATACCTGAACCGACACCATCAGCTTCAACGTCTGTCATGCCGCACCATAAGCCTGAATCTCAAGGTCGCCGTCACCCTCACGTCAGGGACAGATGCGAACTCTAAATGTAACTGCATAATCCTGTCAATCTTACTGAACACCTAACCCTAACCCTAGTGCCAAGCCCTGGACTAGATTTTTCACCCGCAGCAATGATGTCAACTACGACACATCTTAATTCGGAGCTTGAATCTCACACTCGCACTGACATCAGAAGAGAACCCTAATTCTTTCGGAAACCGTCTTTTCCGCACTGATTTTCTCTTACAGATAACCCTAAGCGTATCCCAGGCCCCTTTCACTGAACCGCCACCATCAGCATCGACGTCTGTCATTCCTCCCCATAATCCTGAAGCTCGTTCTGGACGCTGCCCTCATGTCAGAGTCGGATCAGTACTCTAACTGTCACTCAATCTGCAGCATACTCCTTACCTTACAACTAATGCTGACCCTATCCCTGGTACCGGGATCTGACACTTCACCTTCATCATTGTTGTGACCCTCACTTCACCTGAAACTTAAACTTATTCTTGCACTCACCCTCACATCAGAGGCGGATCCGAATTCTAACTGCAACCCTACTTCACCCGTACTCCTTATCAAACCCATAACCCTACCCTAGATCTGAACCTTGAATCAGATTATTCACCTTCATCATTGCTACCCACTATGACACCCTTAATGGTGTGACTCGATCTCACACTCGCCCTCAATTTAGAATTGCACCCTAATTCTGTCCATAACCATATTATCTGCATAAACCTGCATAGACCTTTCCTTACAGAAAACTCTAACCCTGGAACAGGTTCCTTTACCTGCATGCTCACCACCAGCATTGATGTCACCGATGCCATACCTTAATGATGAAGTCCAAACTGGCCTTCACCCACACGTCAGAGTAGGATCCTCTATCTAAACATAACCACATCCACGGCATAAACTAAAACAATTCCCTATCCCTAACCCTAGCACATACCTGTGGCCTGACCATCCATAATCTCCATGGATGTGACCCTTGCCTCATTGTAAGCCTGCGACTGAATTGGACAGTTGCCCTAACCTTGCAGAAGGACCCTCAGTCTAAACGTACCAATACCCTGCCCCTACGGCTTTCCAAAATCCTAACCCTAACCCTAGCCCTGGCTCGTGGTCCTGACACCTCACCTTGACCATTGACGTCAACCATGCCTCACCGTAAACCTGATCCACCATCTTGCACTCCCTTTCTCATCAGAACTAGAAGCCAACTCTATCCATAAAGCCAATGTCTCTGCATACCAGAGAGAACAAAAAATTTTAACTCTAAAACTGGTGCCTGGACCTATACACAAAGCGTCATTATCACAAACACCCAGGGATCTCCTCAACACGGAAACGCAAATTCACACTCGCACTCACATCAGAGGTAGACCCTAACCCTAATAATTAACTTATCCTTTCTGCACAACAGCCCTAACCTCTATATTCAAAGCCTAGCCATGACTCTTGGACCTGCCCCTTCACCATAACCATTGGCATCACCTGCGCTTCATCGTAATCCTAATCTTCAATCCCGAACGTGCCCTCCCATCGGAGAGAAACTCGAAATTTTTCCATAAACCTATCCTTCTTCTACACCTTACAGAACACAATAAACTTACTCTAGCCCTCGGCATTTTACCTGATCCAAAACCAACAGCCTCAATGTCTGTCTTGCCGCACCATAAGCCTGAAGCTCAAGGTGGCCCTCGCCCTCACTTCAGGGTCAGATGCAAACTCTAAATGTTACTCCACATTCCTGTAAATCTTCCTGAACACCTAACCCTAACCCTAGCGCGAAGCCTTGGACTAGATTCTTCACCTACAACATTGATGTCAACTAAGACACATCTTAACTCGGAGCCTGAATTTCACATTCTCAATCACAACAGAAGAGAACCCTTATTCTCTCGGTAACCGTCTCTTCCGCAGAGATTTTCTCTCACAGATAGCCCTAACCCTCTCCCAGGACCCTTTCACTGAACCGCTACCATCAGCATCGACGTCTGTCATTCGTTCCCACAACCCTGAAGCTCGTTCTGGCCACTGCCCTCTTGTCAGAGTCGGATCAGAACGCTAAATGTCACTCAATTTTCCGCAGACTCCTTACCTTACAACTAATGCCAACCCTATCCCTGGTGCCAGGATCTGACACTTCACCTTCATCATTGATGTCACACTCACTTCACCTTAAACCTTAAACTTATTCTTGCACAAAACCTCACATCAGAGGTGGATCCGAATTCTTACTGCAACCCTATCTCACCCGTACTCCTTATCGAACACATAACCCTAACCCTAGATCTGACCCTTGAACCAGAATCTTCACCTTCACCGTTGCTATCAACTATGACTCCCTTAATCCTCTGACTCGATCTCACACTCACACTCAATTCAGAATTTTTCGCAAATTCTGTCCATAACCATATTTTCTGCATAGACCTTTCCTTACAGAAAACCCTAACCCTAGCCCCGGATCCTTAACCTGAATGCTCACCGTCAGCATTGGTGTCACCGATGCCACATCTTGATGATGAAGTCCAAGCTGGCCTTCACCCACACGTCAGAGTAGGATGCTTAATCTAAACATAACCACATCCACCGCATAAACTTTAGACAATTGCCTAACCCTAACCCTAGCACATTCCTGTGACCTGAGCCTCCAAAATCATCATGGACGTCACCCTTGCCTCACTGCGACTCAATTGGACAGTTGCCCTAAACTTGGAGAAGGACCCTCAGTCTAAGCGTACCAATTGCCTGCCCCTACAGCTTTCCAAAAACCTAACCCTAACACTACCCCTGGCTCGGGCTCCTGAGACCTCACCTTGACCATTGACGTCATCCGTGCCTCACCATAAACCTGATCCACCATCTTGCGCACCCTGTCACATCAGACTCAGAAGCTAACTCTATCCGTAAAGAGAATGTTTCTGTATACCAGAGAGAACACAGAATTTTAACCCTGAAACTGATGCCTGGACCTGTATACAGAGTGTCAGCATCGGAGACACCCAGGGATCTCCCAACACGGAAACACAATTTCACAGTCACAGTCACATCAGAGCTAGACCTTAAGTCTTATAATTAACTTATTCTTTCTGTACTAGAGCCCGAACCAGTAATTCTAACCCTAGCCATGACTCTTGGACATGTCCCTTAATCGTAACCATTGGCATCACTCACGCTTCATCGTAATCCTTTACCTCAATCCCGCACTTGCCCTCCCATCAGAGAGAAACCTGAAGCCTTTCCATAACCCTATCCTTCCTGTACACCTTACAGAACAAAACTAAACTTACTCTAGCCCTTGGAAATATACCTGAACCGACACCATCAGCTTCAACGTCTGTCATGCCGCACCATAAGCCTGAATCTCAAGGTCGCCGTCACCCTCACGTCAGGGACAGATGCGAACTCTAAATGTAACCGCATAATCCTGTCAATCTTACTGAACACCTAACCCTAACCCTAGTGCCAAGCCCTGGACTAGATTTTTCACCCGCAGCAATGATGTCTACTACGACACATCTTAATTCGGAGCTTGAATCTCACACTCGCACTGACATCAGAAGAGAACCCTAATTCTTTCGGAAACCGTCTTTTCCGCACTGATTTTCCCTTACAGATACCCCTAAGCGTATCCCAGGCCCCTTTCACTGAACCGCCACCATCAGCATCGACGTCTGTCATTCCTCCCAATAATCCTGAAGCTCGTTCTGGACGCTGCCCTCATGTCAGAGTCGGATCAGTACTCTAACTGACACTCAATCTGCAGCATACTCCTTACCTTACAACTAATGCTGACCCTATCCCTGGTACCGGGATCTGACACTTCACCTTCATCATTGTTGTGACCCTCACTTCACCTGAAACTTAAACTTATTCTTGCACTCACCCTCACATCAGAGGCGGATCCGAATTCTAACTGCAACCCTACTTCACCCGTACTCCTTATCAAACCCATAACCCTACCCTAGATCTGAACCTTGAATCAGATTATTCACCTTCATCATTGCTACCCACTATGACACCCTTAATGGTGTGACTCGATCTCACACTCGCCCTCAATTTAGAATTGCACCCTAATTCTGTCCATAACCATATTATCTGCATAAACCTGCATAGACCTTTCCTTACAGAAAACTCTAACCCTGGAACAGGTTCCTTTACCTGCATGCTCACCACCAGCATTGATGTCACCGATGCCATACCTTAATGATGAAGTCCAAACTGGCCTTCACCCACACGTCAGAGTAGGATCCTCTATCTAAACATAACCACATCCACGGCATAAACTAAAACAATTCCCTATCCCTAACCCTAGCACATACCTGTGGCCTGACCATCCATAATCTCCATGGATGTGACCCTTGCCTCATTGTAAGCCTGCGACTGAATTGGACAGTTGCCCTAACCTTGCAGAAGGACCCTCAGTCTAAACGTACCAATACCCTGCCCCTACGGCTTTCCAAAATCCTAACCCTAACCCTAGCCCTGGCTCGTGGTCCTGACACCTCACCTTGACCATTGACGTCAACCATGCCTCACCGTAAACCTGATCCACCATCTTGCACTCCCTTTCTCATCAGAACTAGAAGCCAACTCTATCCATAAAGCCAATGTCTCTGCATACCAGAGAGAACAAAAAATTTTAACTCTAAAACTGGTGCCTGGACCTATACACAAAGCGTCATTATCACAAACACCCAGGGATCTCCTCAACACGGAAACGCAAATTCACACTCGCACTCACATCAGAGGTAGACCCTAACCCTAATAATTAACTTATCCTTTCTGCACAACAGCCCTAACCTCTATATTCAAAGCCTAGCCATGACTCTTGGACCTGCCCCTTCACCATAACCATTGGCATCACCTGCGCTTCATCGTAATCCTAATCTTCAATCCCGAACGTGCCCTCCCATCGGAGAGAAACTCGAAATTTTTCCATAAACCTATCCTTCTTCTACACCTTACAGAACACAATAAACTTACTCTAGCCCTCGGCATTTTACCTGATCCAAAACCAACAGCCTCAATGTCTGTCTTGCCGCACCATAAGCCTGAAGCTCAAGGTGGCCCTCGCCCTCACTTCAGGGTCAGATGCAAACTCTAAATGTTACTCCACATTCCTGTAAATCTTCCTGAACACCTAACCCTAACCCTAGCGCGAAGCCTTGGACTAGATTCTTCACCTACAACATTGATGTCAACTAAGACACATCTTAACTCGGAGCCTGAATTTCACATTCTCAATCACAACAGAAGAGAACCCTTATTCTCTCGGTAACCGTCTCTTCCGCAGAGATTTTCTCTCACAGATAGCCCTAACCCTCTCCCAGGACCCTTTCACTGAACCGCTACCATCAGCATCGACGTCTGTCATTCGTTCCCACAACCCTGAAGCTCGTTCTGGCCACTGCCCTCTTGTCAGAGTCGGATCAGAACGCTAAATGTCACTCAATTTTCCGCAGACTCCTTACCTTACAACTAATGCCAACCCTATCCCTGGTGCCAGGATCTGACACTTCACCTTCATCATTGATGTCACACTCACTTCACCTTAAACCTTAAACTTATTCTTGCACAAAACCTCACATCAGAGGTGGATCCGAATTCTTACTGCAACCCTATCTCACCCGTACTCCTTATCGAACACATAACCCTAACCCTAGATCTGACCCTTGAACCAGAATCTTCACCTTCACCGTTGCTATCAACTATGACTCCCTTAATCCTCTGACTCGATCTCACACTCACACTCAATTCAGAATTTTTCGCAAATTCTGTCCATAACCATATTTTCTGCATAGACCTTTCCTTACAGAAAACCCTAACCCTAGCCCCGGATCCTTAACCTGAATGCTCACCGTCAGCATTGGTGTCACCGATGCCACATCTTGATGATGAAGTCCAAGCTGGCCTTCACCCACACGTCAGAGTAGGATGCTTAATCTAAACATAACCACATCCACCGCATAAACTTTAGACAATTGCCTAACCCTAACCCTAGCACATTCCTGTGACCTGAGCCTCCAAAATCATCATGGACGTCACCCTTGCCTCACTGCGACTCAATTGGACAGTTGCCCTAAACTTGGAGAAGGACCCTCAGTCTAAGCGTACCAATTGCCTGCCCCTACAGCTTTCCAAAAACCTAACCCTAACACTACCCCTGGCTCGGGCTCCTGAGACCTCACCTTGACCATTGACGTCATCCGTGCCTCACCATAAACCTGATCCACCATCTTGCGCACCCTGTCACATCAGACTCAGAAGCTAACTCTATCCGTAAAGAGAATGTTTCTGTATACCAGAGAGAACACAGAATTTTAACCCTGAAACTGATGCCTGGACCTGTATACAGAGTGTCAGCATCGGAGACACCCAGGGATCTCCCAACACGGAAACACAATTTCACAGTCACAGTCACATCAGAGCTAGACCTTAAGTCTTATAATTAACTTATTCTTTCTGTACTAGAGCCCGAACCAGTAATTCTAACCCTAGCCATGACTCTTGGACATGTCCCTTAATCGTAACCATTGGCATCACTCACGCTTCATCGTAATCCTTTACCTCAATCCCGCACTTGCCCTCCCATCAGAGAGAAACCTGAAGCCTTTCCATAACCCTATCCTTCCTGTACACCTTACAGAACAAAACTAAACTTACTCTAGCCCTTGGAAATATACCTGAACCGACACCATCAGCTTCAACGTCTGTCATGCCGCACCATAAGCCTGAATCTCAAGGTCGCCGTCACCCTCACGTCAGGGACAGATGCGAACTCTAAATGTAACTGCATAATCCTGTCAATCTTACTGAACACCTAACCCTAACCCTAGTGCCAAGCCCTGGACTAGATTTTTCACCCGCAGCAATGATGTCAACTACGACACATCTTAATTCGGAGCTTGAATCTCACACTCGCACTGACATCAGAAGAGAACCCTAATTCTTTCGGAAACCGTCTTTTCCGCACTGATTTTCTCTTACAGATAACCCTAAGCGTATCCCAGGCCCCTTTCACTGAACCGCCACCATCAGCATCGACGTCTGTCATTCCTCCCCATAATCCTGAAGCTCGTTCTGGACGCTGCCCTCATGTCAGAGTCGGATCAGTACTCTAACTGTCACTCAATCTGCAGCATACTCCTTACCTTACAACTAATGCTGACCCTATCCCTGGTACCGGGATCTGACACTTCACCTTCATCATTGTTGTGACCCTCACTTCACCTGAAACTTAAACTTATTCTTGCACTCACCCTCACATCAGAGGCGGATCCGAATTCTAACTGCAACCCTACTTCACCCGTACTCCTTATCAAACCCATAACCCTACCCTAGATCTGAACCTTGAATCAGATTATTCACCTTCATCGTTGCTACCCACTATGACACCCTTAATGGTGTGACTCGATCTCACACTCGCCCTCAATTTAGAATTGCACCCTAATTCTGTCCATAACCATATTATCTGCATAAACCTGCATAGACCTTTCCTTACAGAAAACTCTAACCCTGGAACAGGTTCCTTTACCTGCATGCTCACCACCAGCATTGATGTCACCGATGCCATACCTTAATGATGAAGTCCAAACTGGCCTTCACCCACACGTCAGAGTAGGATCCTCTATCTAAACATAACCACATCCACGGCATAAACTAAAACAATTCCCTATCCCTAACCCTAGCACATACCTGTGGCCTGACCATCCATAATCTCCATGGATGTGACCCTTGCCTCATTGTAAGCCTGCGACTGAATTGGACAGTTGCCCTAACCTTGCAGAAGGACCCTCAGTCTAAACGTACCAATACCCTGCCCCTACGGCTTTCCAAAATCCTAACCCTAACCCTAGCCCTGGCTCGTGGTCCTGACACCTCACCTTGACCATTGACGTCAACCATGCCTCACCGTAAACCTGATCCACCATCTTGCACTCCCTTTCTCATCAGAACTAGAAGCCAACTCTATCCATAAAGCCAATGTCTCTGCATACCAGAGAGAACAAAAAATTTTAACTCTAAAACTGCTGCCTGGACCTATACACAAAGCGTCATTATCACAAACACCCAGGGATCTCCTCAACACGGAAACGCAAATTCACACTCGCACTCACATCAGAGGTAGACCCTAACCCTAATAATTAACTTATCCTTTCTGCACAACAGCCCTAACCTCTATATTCAAAGCCTAGCCATGACTCTTGGACCTGCCCCTTCACCATAACCATTGGCATCACCTGCGCTTCATCGTAATCCTAATCTTCAATCCCGAACGTGCCCTCCCATCGGAGAGAAACTCGAAATTTTTCCATAAACCTATCCTTCTTCTACACCTTACAGAACACAATAAACTTACTCTAGCCCTCGGCATTTTACCTGATCCAAAACCAACAGCCTCAATGTCTGTCTTGCCGCACCATAAGCCTGAAGCTCAAGGTGGCCCTCGCCCTCACTTCAGGGTCAGATGCAAACTCTAAATGTTACTCCACATTCCTGTAAATCTTACTGAACACCTAACCCTAACCCTAGCGCGAAGCCTTGGACTAGATTCTTCACCTACAACATTGATGTCAACTAAGACACATCTTAACTCGGAGCCTGAATTTCACATTCTCAATCACAACAGAAGAGAACCCTTATTCTCTCGGTAACCGTCTCTTCCGCAGAGATTTTCTCTCACAGATAGCCCTAACCCTCTCCCAGGACCCTTTCACTGAACCGCTACCATCAGCATCGACGTCTGTCATTCGTTCCCACAACCCTGAAGCTCGTTCTGGCCACTGCCCTCTTGTCAGAGTCGGATCAGAACGCTAAATGTCACTCAATTTTCCGCAGACTCCTTACCTTACAACTAATGCCAACCCTATCCCTGGTGCCAGGATCTGACACTTCACCTTCATCATTGATGTCACACTCACTTCACCTTAAACCTTAAACTTATTCTTGCACAAAACCTCACATCAGAGGTGGATCCGAATTCTAACTGCAACCCTATCTCACCCGTACTCCTTATCGAACACATAACCCTAACCCTAGATCTGACCCTTGAACCAGAATCTTCACCTTCACCGTTGCTATCAACTATGACTCCCTTAATCCTCTGACTCGATCTCACACTCACACTCAATTCAGAATTTTTCGCAAATTCTGTCCATAACCATATTTTCTGCATAGACCTTTCCTTACAGAAAACCCTAACCCTAGCCCCGGATCCTTAACCTGAATGCTCACCGTCAGCATTGGTGTCACCGATGCCACATCTTGATGATGAAGTCCAAGCTGGCCTTCACCCACACGTCAGAGTAGGATGCTTAATCTAAACATAACCACATCCACCGCATAAACTTTAGACAATTGCCTAACCCTAACCCTAGCACATTCCTGTGACCTGAGCCTCCAAAATCATCATGGACGTCACCCTTGCCTCACTGCGACTCAATTGGACAGTTGCCCTAAACTTGGAGAAGGACCCTCAGTCTAAGCGTACCAATTGCCTGCCCCTACAGCTTTCCAAAAACCTAACCCTAACACTACCCCTGGCTCGGGCTCCTGAGACCTCACCTTGACCATTGACGTCATCCGTGCCTCACCATAAACCTGATCCACCATCTTGCGCACCCTGTCACATCAGACTCAGAAGCTAACTCTATCCGTAAAGAGAATGTTTCTGTATACCAGAGAGAACACAGAATTTTAACCCTGAAACTGATGCCTGGACCTGTATACAGAGTGTCAGCATCGGAGACACCCAGGGATCTCCCAACACGGAAACACAATTTCACAGTCACAGTCACATCAGAGCTAGACCTTAAGTCTTATAATTAACTTATTCTTTCTGTACTAGAGCCCGAACCAGTAATTCTAACCCTAGCCATGACTCTTGGACATGCCCCTTAATCGTAACCATTGGCATCACTCACGCTTCATCGTAATCCTTTACCTCAATCCCGCACTTGCCCTCCCATCAGAGAGAAACCTGAAGCCTTTCCATAACCCTATCCTTCCTGTACACCTTACAGAACAAAACTAAACTTACTCTAGCCCTTGGAAATATACCTGAACCGACACCATCAGCTTCAACGTCTGTCATGCCGCACCATAAGCCTGAATCTCAAGGTCGCCGTCACCCTCACGTCAGGGACAGATGCGAACTCTAAATGTAACTGCATAATCCTGTCAATCTTACTGAACACCTAACCCTAACCCTAGTGCCAAGCCCTGGACTAGATTTTTCACCCGCAGCAATGATGTCAACTACGACACATCTTAATTCGGAGCTTGAATCTCACACTCGCACTGACATCAGAAGAGAACCCTAATTCTTTCGGAAACCGTCTTTTCCGCACTGATTTTCTCTTACAGATAACCCTAAGCGTATCCCAGGCCCCTTTCACTGAACCGCCACCATCAGCATCGACGTCTGTCATTCCTCCCCATAATCCTGAAGCTCGTTCTGGACGCTGCCCTCATGTCAGAGTCGGATCAGTACTCTAACTGTCACTCAATCTGCAGCATACTCCTTACCTTACAACTAATGCTGACCCTATCCCTGGTACCGGGATCTGACACTTCACCTTCATCATTGTTGTGACCCTCACTTCACCTGAAACTTAAACTTATTCTTGCACTCACCCTCACATCAGAGGCGGATCCGAATTCTAACTGCAACCCTACTTCACCCGTACTCCTTATCAAACCCATAACCCTACCCTAGATCTGAACCTTGAATCAGATTATTCACCTTCATCGTTGCTACCCACTATGACACCCTTAATGGTGTGACTCGATCTCACACTCGCCCTCAATTTAGAATTGCACCCTAATTCTGTCCATAACCATATTATCTGCATAAACCTGCATAGACCTTTCCTTACAGAAAACTCTAACCCTGGAACAGGTTCCTTTACCTGCATGCTCACCACCAGCATTGATGTCACCGATGCCATACCTTAATGATGAAGTCCAAACTGGCCTTCACCCACACGTCAGAGTAGGATCCTCTATCTAAACATAACCACATCCACGGCATAAACTAAAACAATTCCCTATCCCTAACCCTAGCACATACCTGTGGCCTGACCATCCATAATCTCCATGGATGTGACCCTTGCCTCATTGTAAGCCTGCGACTGAATTGGACAGTTGCCCTAACCTTGCAGAAGGACCCTCAGTCTAAACGTACCAATACCCTGCCCCTACGGCTTTCCAAAATCCTAACCCTAACCCTAGCCCTGGCTCGTGGTCCTGACACCTCACCTTGACCATTGACGTCAACCATGCCTCACCGTAAACCTGATCCACCATCTTGCACTCCCTTTCTCATCAGAACTAGAAGCCAACTCTATCCATAAAGCCAATGTCTCTGCATACCAGAGAGAACAAAAAATTTTAACTCTAAAACTGGTGCCTGGACCTATACACAAAGCGTCATTATCACAAACACCCAGGGATCTCCTCAACACGGAAACGCAAATTCACACTCGCACTCACATCAGAGGTAGACCCTAACCCTAATAATTAACTTATCCTTTCTGCACAACAGCCCTAACCTCTATATTCAAAGCCTAGCCATGACTCTTGGACCTGCCCCTTCACCATAACCATTGGCATCACCTGCGCTTCATCGTAATCCTAATCTTCAATCCCGAACGTGCCCTCCCATCGGAGAGAAACTCGAAATTTTTCCATAAACCTATCCTTCTTCTACACCTTACAGAACACAATAAACTTACTCTAGCCCTCGGCATTTTACCTGATCCAAAACCAACAGCCTCAATGTCTGTCTTGCCGCACCATAAGCCTGAAGCTCAAGGTGGCCCTCGCCCTCACTTCAGGGTCAGATGCAAACTCTAAATGTTACTCCACATTCCTGTAAATCTTACTGAACACCTAACCCTAACCCTAGCGCGAAGCCTTGGACTAGATTCTTCACCTACAACATTGATGTCAACTAAGACACATCTTAACTCGGAGCCTGAATTTCACATTCTCAATCACAACAGAAGAGAACCCTTATTCTCTCGGTAACCGTCTCTTCCGCAGAGATTTTCTCTTACAGATAGCCCTAACCCTCTCCCAGGACCCTTTCACTGAACCGCTACCATCAGCATCGACGTCTGTCATTCGTTCCCACAACCCTGAAGCTCGTTCTGGCCACTGCCCTCTTGTCAGAGTCGGATCAGAACGCTAAATGTCACTCAATTTTCCGCAGACTCCTTACCTTACAACTAATGCCAACCCTATCCCTGGTGCCAGGATCTGACACTTCACCTTCATCATTGATGTCACACTCACTTCACCTTAAACCTTAAACTTATTCTTGCACAAAACCTCACATCAGAGGTGGATCCGAATTCTAACTGCAACCCTATCTCACCCGTACTCCTTATCGAACACATAACCCTAACCCTAGATCTGACCCTTGAACCAGAATCTTCACCTTCACCGTTGCTATCAACTATGACTCCCTTAATCCTCTGACTCGATCTCACACTCACACTCAATTCAGAATTTTTCGCAAATTCTGTCCATAACCATATTTTCTGCATAGACCTTTCCTTACAGAAAACCCTAACCCTAGCCCCGGATCCTTAACCTGAATGCTCACCGTCAGCATTGGTGTCACCGATGCCACATCTTGATGATGAAGTCCAAGCTGGCCTTCACCCACACGTCAGAGTAGGATGCTTAATCTAAACATAACCACATCCACCGCATAAACTTTAGACAATTGCCTAACCCTAACCCTAGCACATTCCTGTGACCTGAGCCTCCAAAATCATCATGGACGTCACCCTTGCCTCACTGCGACTCAATTGGACAGTTGCCCTAAACTTGGAGAAGGACCCTCAGTCTAAACGTACCAATTGCCTGCCCCTACAGCTTTCCAAAAACCTAACCCTAACACTACCCCTGGCTCGGGGTCCTGACACCTCACCTTGACCATTGACGTCATCCGTGCCTCACCATAAACCTGATCCACCATCTTGCGCACCCTGTCACATCACACTCAGAAGCTAACTCTATCCGTAAAGAGAATGTTTCTGTATACCAGAGAGAACACAGAATTTTAACCCTGAAACTGATGCCTGGACCTGTATACAGAGTGTCAGCATCGGAGACACCCAGGGATCTCCCAACACGGAAACACAATTTCACAGTCACAGTCACATCAGAGCTAGACCTTAAGTCTTATAATTAACTTATTCTTTCTGTACTAGAGCCCGAACCAGTAATTCTAACCCTAGAAATGACTCTTGGACATGCCCCTTAATCGTAACCATTGGCATCACTCACGCTTCATCGTAATCCTTTACCTCAATCCCGCACTTGCCCTCCCATCAGAGAGAAACCTGAAGCCTTTCCATAACCCTATCCTTCCTGTACACCTTACAGAACAAAACTAAACTTACTCTAGCCCTTGGAACTATACCTGAACCGACACCATCAGCTTCAACGTCTGTCATGCCGCACCATAAGCCTGAATCTCAAGGTCGCCGTCACCCTCACGTCAGGGACCGATGCGAACTCTAAATGTAACTGCATAATCCTGTCAATCTTACTGAACACCTAACCCTAACCCTAGTGCCAAGCCCTGGACTAGATTTTTCACCCGCAGCAATGATGTCAACTACGACACATCTTAATTCGGAGCTTGAATCTCACACTCGCACTGACATCAGAAGAGAACCCTAATTCTTTCGGAAACCGTCTTTTCCGCACTGATTTTCTCTTACAGATAACCCTAAGCGTATCCCAGGCCCCTTTCACTGAACCGCCACCATCAGCATCGACGTCTGTCATTCCTCCCCATAATCCTGAAGCTCGTTCTGGACGCTGCCCTCATATCAGAGTTGGATCAGTACTCTAACTCTCACTCAGTCTGCAGCATACTCCTTACCTTACAACTAATGCTGACCCTATCCCTGGTACCGGGATCTGACACTTCACCTTCATCATTGTTGTGACCCTCACTTCACCTGAAACTTAAACTTATTCTTGCACTCCCCCTCACATCAGAGGCGGATCCGAATTCTAACTGCAACCCTACTTCACCCGTACTCCTTATCAAACCCATAACCCTACCCTAGATCTGAACCTTGAATCAGATTATTCACCTTCATCGTTGCTACCCACTATGACACCCTTAATGGTGTGACTCGATCTCACACTCGCCCTCAATTTAGAATTGCACCCTAATTCTGTCCATAACCATATTATCTGCATAAACCTGCATAGACCTTTCCTTACAGAAAACTCTAACCCTGGAACAGGTTCCTTTACCTGCATGCTCACCGCCAGCATTGATGTCACCGATGCCATACCTTAATGATGAAGTCCAAACTGGCCTTCACCCACACGTCAGAGTAGGATCCTCTATCGAAACATAACCACATCCACGGCATAAACTAAAACAATTCCCTATCCCTAACCCTAGCACATACCTGTGGCCTGACCATCCATAATCTCCATGGATGTGACCCTTGCCTCATTGTAAGCCTGCGACTGAATTGGACAGTTGCCCTAACCTTGCAGAAGGACCCTCAGTCTAAACGTACCAATACCCTGCCCCTACGGCTTTCCAAAATCCTAACCCTAACCCTAGCCCTGGCTCGTGGTCCTGACACCTCACCTTGACCATTGACGTCAACCATGCCTCACCATAAACCTGATCCACCATCTTGCACTCACTTTTTCATCAGAACTAGAAGCCAACTCTATCCATAAAGCCAATGTCTCTGCATACCAGAGAAAACAAAAAATTTTAACTCTAAAACTGGTGCCTGGACCTATACACAAAGCGTCATTATCACAAACACCCAGGGATCTCCTCAACACGGAAACGCAAATTCACACTCGCACTCACATCAGAGGTAGACACTAACCCTAATAATTAACTTATCCTTTCTGCACAACAGCCCTAACCTCTATATTCAAAGCCTAGCCATGACTCTTGGACCTGCCCCTTCACCATAACCATTGGCATCACCTGCGCTTCATCGTAATCCTAATCTTCAATCCCGAACGTGCCCTCCCATCGGAGAGAAACTCGAAATTTTTCCATAAACCTATCCTTCTTCTACACCTTACAGAACACAATAAACTTACTCTAGCCCTCGGCATTTTACCTGATCCAAAACCAACAGCCTCAATGTCTGTCTTGCCGCACCATAAGCCTGAAGCTCAAGGTGGCCCTCGCCCTCACTTCAGGGTCAGATGCCAACTCTAAATGTTACTCCACATTCCTGTAAATCTTACTGAACACCTAACCCTAACCCTAGCGCGAAGCCTTGGACTAGATTCTTCACCTACAACATTGATGTCAACTAAGAGACATCTTAACTCGGAGCCTGAATTTCACATTCTCAATCACAACAGAAGAGAACCCTTATTCTCTCGGTAACCGTCTCTTCCGCAGAGATTTTCTCTTACAGATAGCCCTAACCCTCTCCCAGGACCCTTTCACTGAACCGCTACCATCAGCATCGACGTCTGTCATTCGTTCCCACAACCCTGAAGCTCGTTCTGGCCACTGCCCTCTTGTCAGAGTCGGATCAGAACGCTAAATGTCACTCAATTTTCCGCAGACTCCTTACCTTACAACTAATGCCAACCCTATCCCTGGTGCCAGGATCTGACACTTCACCTTCATCATTGATGTCACACTTACTTCAACTTAAACCTTAAACTTATTCTTGCAGAAAACCTCACATCAGAGGTGGATCCGAATTCTAACTGCAACCCTATCTCACCCGTACTGCTTATCGAACACATAACCCTAACCCTAGATCTGACCCTTGAACCAGAATCTTCACCTTCACCGTTGCTATCAACTATGACTCCCTTAATCCTCTGACTCGATCTCACACTCACACTCAATTCAGAATTTTTCACAAATTCTGTCCATAACCATATTTTCTGCATAGACCTTTCCTTACAGAAAACCCTAACCCTAGCCCCGGATCCTTAACCTGAATGCTCACCGTCAGCATTGGTGTCACCGATGCCACATCTTGATGATGAAGTACAAGCTGGCCTTCACCCACACGTCAGAGTAGGATGCTTAATCTAAACATAACCAAATCCACCGCATAAACTTTAGACAATTGCCTAACCCTAACCCTAGCACATTCCTGTGACCTGAGCCTCCAAAATCATCATGGACGTCACCCTTGCCTCATGCGACTCAATTGGACAGTTGCCCTAAACTTGGAGAAGGACCCTCAGTCTAAACGTACCAATTGCCTGCCCCTACAGCTTTCCAAAAACCTAACCCTAACACTACCCCTGGCTCGGGGTCCTGACACCTCACCTTGACCATTGACGTCATCCGTGCCTCACCATAA
The DNA here is from genome assembly GCF_040802235.1 of Manis javanica. Lineage (NCBI taxonomy): Eukaryota > Metazoa > Chordata > Mammalia > Pholidota > Manidae > Manis > Manis javanica. Next base: position 37,614,548 of record NC_133169.1, on the reverse strand, counting down.
ACCTGATCCAACATCTTGCGCACCCTGTCACATCAGACTCAGAAGCTAACTCTATCCGTAAAGAGAATGTTTCTGTATACCAGAGAGAACACAGAATTTTAACCCTGAAACTGATGCCTGGACCTGTATACAGAGTGTCAGCATCGGAGACACCCAGGGATCTCCCAACACGGCAACACAATTTCACAGTCACAGTCACATCAGAGCTAGACCTTAAGTCTTATAATTAACTTATTCTTTCTGTACTAGAGCCCGAACCAGTAATTCTAACCCTAGCCATGACTCTTGGACATGCCCCTTAATCGTAACCATTGGCATCACTCACGCTTCATCGTAATCCTTTACCTCAATCCCGCACTTGCCCTCCCATCAGAGAGAAACCTGAAGCCTTTCCATAACCCTATCCTTCCTGTACACCTTACAGAACAAAACTTAACTTACTCTAGCCCTTGGGACTATACCTGAACCGACACCGTCAGCTTCAACGTCTGTCATGCCGCACCATAAGCCTGAATCTCAAGGTCGCCGTCACCCGCACGTCAGGGACAGATGCGAACTCTAAATGTAACTGCATAATCCTGTCAATCTTACTGAACACCTAACCCTAACCCTAGTGCCACGCCCTGGACTAGATTTTTCACCCGCAGCAATGATGTCAACTACGACACATCTTAATTCGGAGCTTGATTCTCACACTCGCACTGACATCAGAAGAGAACCCTAATTCTTTCGGAAACCGTCTTTTCCGCACTGATTTTCTCTTACAGATAACCCTAAGCGTATCCCAGGCCCCTTTCACTGAACCGCCACCATCAGCATCGACGTCTGTCATTCCTCCCCATAATCCTGAAGCTCGTTCTGGACGCTGCCCTCATGTCAGAGTCGGATCAGTACTCTAACTGTCACTCAATCTGCAGCATACTCCTTACCTTACAACTAATGCTGACCCTATCCCTGGTACCGGGATCTGACACTTCACCTTCATCATTGTTGTGACCCTCACTTCACCTGACACTTAAACTTATTCTTGCACTCACCCTCACATCAGAGGCGGATCCGAATTCTAACTGCAACCCTACTTCACCCGTACTCCTTATCAAACCCATAACCCTACCCTAGATCTGAACCTTGAATCAGATTATTCACCTTCATCGTTGCTACCCACTATGACACCCTTAATGGTGTGACTCGATCTCACACTCGCCCTCAATTTAGAATTGCACCCTAATTCTGTCCATAACCATATTATCTGCATAAACCTGCATAGACCTTTCCTTACAGAAAACTCTAACCCTGGAACAGGTTCCTTTACCTGCATGCTCACCACCAGCATTGATGTCACCGATGCCATAGCTTAATGATGAAGTCCAAACTGGCCTTCACCCACACGTCAGAGTAGGATCTTCTATCTAAACATAACCACATCCACGGCATAAACTAAAAGAATTCCCTACCCTAACCCTAGCACATACCTGTGGCCTGACCATCCATAATCTCCATGGATGTGACCCTTGCCTCATTGTAAGCCTGCGACTGAATTGGACAGTTGCCCTAACCTTGCAGAAGGACCCTCAGTCTAAACGTACCAATACCCTGCCCCTACGGCTTTCCAAAATCCTAACCCTAACCCTAGCCCTGGCTCGTGGTCCTGACACCTCACCTTGACCATTGACGTCAACCATGCCTCACCATAAACCTGATCCACCATCTTGCACTCCCTTTCTCATCAGAACTAGAAGCCAACTCTATCCATAAAGCCAATGTCTCTGCATACCAGAGAGAACAAAAAATTTTAACTCTAAAACTGGTGCCTGGACCTATACACAAAGCGTCATTATCACAAACACCCAGGGATCTCCTCAACACGGAAACGCAAATTCACACTTGCACTCACATCAGAGGTAGACCCTAACCCTAATAATTAACTTATCCTTTCTGCACAACAGCCCTAACCTCTATATTCAAAGCCTAGCCATGACTCTTGGACGTGCCCATTCACCATAACCATTGGCATCACCTGCGCTTCATCGTAATCCTAATCTTCAATCCCGAACGTGCCCTCCCATGGGAGAGAAACTCGAAATTTTTCCATAAACCTATCCTTCTTCTACACCTTACAGAACACAATAAACTTACTCTAGCCCTCGGCATTTTACCTGATCCAAAACCAACAGCCTCAATGTCTGTCTTGCCGCACCATAAGCCTGAAGCTCAAGGTGGCCCTCGCCCTCACTTCAGGTCAGATGCAAACTCTAAATGTTACTTCACATTCCTGTAAATCTTCCTGAACACCTAACCCTAACCCTAGCGCAAAGCCTTGGACTAGATTCTTCACCTACAACATTGATGTCAACTAAGACACATCTTAACTCGGAGAATGAATTTCACATTCTCAATCACAACGGAAGAGAACCCTTATTCTCTCGGTAACCGTCTCTTCCGCAGAGATTTTCTCCTACAGATAGCCCTAACCCTCTCCCAGGACCCTTTCACTGAACCGCTACCATCAGCATCGACGTCTGTCATTCGTTCCCACAACCCTGAAGCTCGTTCTGGCCACTGCCCTCTTGTCAGAGTCGGATCAGAACGCTAAATGTCACTCAATTTTCCGCAGACTCCTTACCTTACAACTAATGCCAACCCTATCCCTGGTGCCAGGATCTGACACTTCACCTTCATCATTCATGTCACACTCACTTCACCTTAAACCTTAAACTTATTCTTGCACAAAACCTCACATCAGAGGTGGATCCCAATTCTAACTGCAACCCTATCTCACCCGTACTCCTTATCGAACACATAACCCTAACCCTAGATCTGACCCTTGAACCAGAATCTTCACCTTCACCGTTGCTATCAACTATGACTCCCTTAATCCTCTGACTCGATCTCACACTCACACTCAATTCAGAATTTTTCGCAAATTCTGTCCATAACCATATTTTCTGCATAGACCTTTCCTTACAGAAAACCCTAACCCAAGCCCCGGATCCTTAACCTGAATGCTCACCGTCAGCATTGGTGTAACCGATGCCACATCTTGATGATGAAGTCCAAGCTGGCCTTCACGCACACGTCAGAGTAGGATGCTTAATCTAAACATAACCACATCCAACGCATAAACTTTAGACAATTGCCTAACCCTAACCCTAGCACATTCCTGTGACCTGAGCCTCCAAAATCATCATGGACGTCACCCTTGCCTCACTGCGACTCAATTGGACAGTTGCCCTAAACTTGGAGTAGGACCCTCAGTCTAAACGTACCAATTGCCTGCCCCTACAGCTTTCCAGAAACCTAACCCTAACACTACCCCTGGCTCGGGGTACTGACACCTCACCTTGACCATTGACGTCATCCGTGCCTCACCATAAACCTGATCCACCATCTTGCGCACCCTGTCACATCACACTCAGAAGCTAACTCTATCCGTAAAGAGAATGTTTCTATATACCAGAGAGAACACAGAATTTTAACCCTGAAACTGATGCCTGCACCTGTATACAGAGTGTCAGCATCGGAGACACCCAGGGATCTCCCAACACGGAAACACAATTTCACAGTCACAGTCACATCAGAGCTAGACCTTAAGTGTTATAATTAACTTATTCTTTCTGTACTAGAGCCCGAACCAGTAATTCTAACCCTAGCCATGACTCTTGGACATGCCCCTTAATCGTAACCATTGGCATCACTCACGCTTCATCGTAATCCTTTATCTCAATCCCGCACTTGCCCTCCCATTAGAGAGAAACCTGAAGCCTTTCCATAACCCTATCCTTCCTGTACACCTTACAGAACAAAACTGAACTTACTCTAGCCCTTGGAACTATACCTGAACCGACACCGTCAACTTCAACGTCTGTCTTGCCGCACCATAAGCCTGAATCTCAAGGTCGCCGTCACCCTCACGTCAGGGACAGATGCGAACTCTGAATGTAACTGCGTAATCCTGTCAATCTTACTGAACACCTAACCCTAACCCTAGTGCCAAGCCCTGGACTAGATTTTTCACCCGCAGCAATGATGTCAAATACGACACATCTTAATTCGGAGCTTGAATCTCACACTCGCACTGACATCAGAAGAGAACCCTAATTCTTTCGGAAACCATCTTTTCCGCACTGATTTTCTCTTACAGATAACCCTAAGCGTATCCCAGGCCCCTTTCACTGAACCGCCACCATCAGCATCGACGTCTGTCATTCCTCCCCATAATCCTGAAGCTCGTTCTGGACGCTGCCCTCATGTCAGAGTCAGATCAGTAGTCTAACTGTCACTCAATCTGCAGCATACTCCTTACCTTACAACTAATGCTGACCCTATCCCTGGTACCGGGATCTGACACTTCACCTTCATCATTGTTGTGACCCTCACTTCACCTTAAACTTAAACTTATTCTTGCACTCACCCTCACATCAGAGGCGGATCCGAATTCTAACTGCAACCCTACTTCACCCGTACTCCTTATCAAACCCATAACCCTACCCTAGATCTGAACCTTGTATCAGATTATTCACCTTCATCGGTTCTACCCACTATGACACCCTTAATGGTGTGACTCGATCTCACACTCGCCCTCAATTTAGAATTGCACCCTAATTCTGTCCATAACCATATTATCTGCATAAACCTGCATAGACCTTTCCTTACAGAAAACTCTAAGCCTGGAACACGTTCCTTTACCTGCATGCTCACCACCAGCATTGATGTCACCGATGCCATACCTTAATGCTGAAGTCCAAACTGGCCTTCACCCACACGTCAGAGTAGGATCCTCTATCTAAGCATAACCACATCCACGGCATAAACTAAAACAATTCCCTATCCCTAACCCTAGCACATACCTGTGGCCTGACCATCCATAATCTCCATGGATGTGACCCTTGCCTCATTGTAAGCCTGCGACTGAATTGGACAGTTGCCCTAACCTTGCAGAAGGACCCTCAGTCTAAACGTACCAATACCCTGCCCCTACGGCTTTCCAAAATCCTAACCCTAACCCTAGCCCTGGCTCCTGGTCCTGACACCTCACCTTGACCATTGACGTCAACCATGCCTCACCATAAACCTGATCCACCATCTTGCACTCCCTTTCTCATCAGAACTAGAAGCCAACTCTATCCATAAAGCCAATGTCTCTGCATACCAGAGAGAACAAAAAATTTTAACTCTAAAACTGGTGCCTGGACCTATACACAAAGCGTCATTATCACAAACACCCAGGGATCTCCTCAACACGGAAACGCAAATTCACACTCGCACTCACATCAGAGGTAGACCCTAACCCTAATAATTAACTTATCCTTTCTGCACAACAGCCCTAACCTCTATATTCAAAGCCTAGCCATGACTCTTGGACCTGCCCCTTCACCATAACCATTGGCATCACCTGCGCTTCATCGTAATCCTAATCTTCAATCCCGAACGTGCCCTCCCATCGGAGAGAAACTCGAAATTTTTCCATAAACCTATCCTTCTTCTACACCTTACAGAACACAATAAACTTACTCTAGCCCTCGGCATTTTACCTGATCCAAAACCAACAGCCTCAATGTCTGTCTTGCCGCACAATAAGCCTGAAGCTCAAGGTGGCCCTCGCCCTCACTTCAGGGTCAGATGCAAACTCTAAATGTTACTCCACATTCCTGTAAATCTTCCTGAACACCTAACCCTAACCCTAGCGCGACGCCTTGGACTAGATTCTTCACCTACAACATTGATGTCAACTAAGACACATCTTAACTCGGAGCCTGAATTTCACATTCTCAATCACAACAGAAGAGAACCCTTATTCTCTCGGTAACCGTCTCTTCCGCAGAGATTTTCTCTTACAGATAGCCCTAACCCTCTCCCAGGACCCTTTCACTGAACCGCTACCATCAGCATCGACGTCTGTCATTCGTTCCCACAACCCTGAAGCTCGTTCTGGCCACTGCCCTCTTGTCAGAGTCGGATCAGAACGCTAAATGTCACTCAATTTTCCGCAGACGCCTTACCTTACAACTAATGCCAACCCTATCCCTGGTGCCAGGATCTGACACTTCACCTTCATCATTGATGTCACACTCAATTCACCTTAAACCTTAAACTTATTCTTGCACAAAACCTCACATCAGAGGTGGATCCGAATTCTAACTGCAACCCTATCTCACCCGTACTCCTTATCGAACACATAACCCTAACCCTAGATCTGACCCTTGAACCAGAATCTTCACCTTCACCGTTGCTATCAACTATGACTCCCTTAATCCTCTGACTCGATCTCACACTCACACTCAATTCAGAATTTTTCGCAAATTCTGTCCATAACCATATTTTCTGCATAGACCTTTCCTTACAGAAAACCCTAACCCTAGCCCCGGATCCTTAACCTGAATGCTCACCGTCAGCATTGGTGTCACCGATGCCACATCTTGATGATGAAGTCCAAGCTGGCCTTCACCCACACGTCAGAGTAGGATGCTTAATCTAAACATAACCACATCCACCGCATAAACTTTAGACAATTGCCTAACCCTAACCCTAGCACATTCCTTTGACCTGAGCCTCCAAAATCATCATGGACGTCACCCTTGCCTCACTGCGACTCAATTGGACAGTTGCACTAAACTTGGAGAAGGACCCTCAGTCTAAACGTACCAATTGCCTGCCCCTACAGCTTTCCAGAAACCTAACCCTAACACTACCCCTGGGTCGGGGTCCTGACACCTAACCTTGACCATTGACGTCATCCGTGCCTCACCATAAACCTGATCTACCATCTTGCGCACCCTGTCACATCAGACTCAGAAGCTAACTCTATCCGTAAAGAGAATGTTTCTGTATACAAGAGAGAACACAGAATTTTAACCCTGAAACTGATGCCTGGACCTGTATACAGAGTGTCAGCATCGGAGACACCCAGGGATCTCCCAACACGGAAACACAATTTCACAGTCACAGTCACATCATTGCTAGACCTTAAGTCTTATAATTAACTTCTTCTTTCTGTACTAGAGCCCGAACCAGTAATTCTAACCCTAGCCATGACTCTTGCACATGCCCCTTAATCGTAACCATTGGCATCACTCACGCTTCATCGTAATCCTTTACCTCAATCCCGCACTTGCCCTCCCATCAGAGAGAAACCTGAAGCTTTCCATAACCCTATCCTTCCTGTACACCTTACAGAACAAAACTAAACTTACTCTAGCCCTTGGGACTATACCTGAACCGACACCGTCAGCTTCAACGTCTGTCATGCCGCACCATAAGCCTGAATCTCAAGGTCGCCATCACCCTCACGTCAGGGACAGATGCGAACTCTAAATGTAACTGCATAATCCTGTCAATCGCACTAAACACCTAACCCTAACCCTAGTGCCAAGCCCTGGACTAGATTTTTCACCCGCAGCAATGATGTCAACTACGACACATCTTAATTCGGAGCTTGAATCTCACACTCGCACTGACATCAGAAGAGAACCCTAATTCTTTCGGAAACCGTCTTTTCCGCACTGATTTTCTCTTACAGATAACCCTAAGCGTATCCCAGGCCCCTTTCACTGAACCGCCACCATCAGCATCGACGTCTGTCATTCCTCCCCATAATCCTGAAGCTCGTTCTGGACGCTGCCCTCATGTCAGAGTCGGATCAGTACTCTAACTGTCACTCCATCTGCAGCATACTCCTTACCTTACAACTAATGCTGACCCTATCCCTGGTACCGGGATCTGACACTTCACCTTCATCATTGTTGTGACCCTCACTTCACCTTAAACTTAAACTTATTCTTGCACTCACCCTCACATCAGAGGCGGATCCGAATTCTAACTGCAACCCTACTTCACTCGTACTCCTTATCAAACCCATAACCCTACCCTAGATCTGAACCTTGAATCAGATTATTCACCTTCATCGGTGCTACCCACTATGACACCCTTAATGGTGTGACTCGATCTCACACTCGCCCTCAATTTAGAATTGCACCCTAATTCTGTCCATAACCATATTATCTGCATAAACCTGCATAGACCTTTCCTTACAGAAAACTCTAACCCTGGAACAGGTTCCTTTACCTGCTTGCTCACCACCAGCATTTATGTCACCGATGCCATACCTTAATGATGATGTCCAAACTGGCCTTTAGCCACACGTCAGAGTAGGATCCTCTATCTAAACATAACCACATCCACGGCATAAACTAAAACAATTCCCTATCCCTAACCCTAGCACATACCTGTGGCCTGACCATCCATAATCTCCATGGATGTGACCCTTGCCTCATTGTAAGCCTGCGACTGAATTGGACAGTTGCCCTAACCTTGCAGAAGGACCCTCAGTCTAAACGTACCAATACCCTGCCCCTACGGCTTTCCAAAATCCTAACCATAACCCTAGCCCTGGCTCGTGGTCCTGACACCTCACCTTGACCATTTTGACGTCAACCATGCCTCACCATAAACCTGATGCTCCATCTTGCACTCCCTTTCTCATCAGAACTAGAAGCCAACTCTATCCATAAAGCCAATGTCTCTGCATACCGGAGAGAACAAAAAATTTTAACTCTAAAACTGGTGCCTGGACCTATACACAAAGCGTCATTATCACAAACACCCAGGGATCTCCTCAACACGGAAACGCAAATTCACACTCGCACTCACATCAGAGGTAGACCCTAACCCTAATAATTAACTTATCCTTTCTGCACAACAGCCCTAACCTCTATATTCAAAGCCTAGCCATGACTCTTGGACGTGCCCCTTCACCATAATCATTGGCATCACCTGCGCTTCATCGTAATACGAATCTTCAATCCCGAACGTGCCCTCCCATTGGAGAGAAACTCGAAATTTTTCCATAAACCTCTCCTTCTTCTACACCTTACAGAACACAATAAACTTACTCTAGCCCTCGGCATTTTACCTGATCCAAAACCAACAGCCTCAATGTCTGTCTTGCCGCACCATAAGCCTGAAGCTCAAGGTGGCCCTCGCCCTCACTTCAGGGTCAGATGCAAACTCGAAATGTTACTCCACATTCCTGTAAATCTTCCTGAACACCTAACCCTAACCCTAGCGCGAAGCCTTGGACTAGATTCTTCACCTACAACATTGATGTCAACTAAGACACATCTTAACTCGGAGCCTGAATTTCACATTCTCAATCACAACAGAAGAGAACCCGTATTCTCTCGGTAACCGTCTCTTCCGCAGAGATTTTCTCTAACAGATAGCCCTAACCCTCTCCCAGGACCCTTTCACTGAACCGCTACCATCAGCATCGACGTCTGTCATTCGTTCCCACAACCCTGAAGCTCGTTCTGGCCACTGCCCTCTTGTCAGAGTCGGATCAGAACGCTAAATGTCACTCAATTTTCCGCAGAATCCTTACCTTACAACTAATGCCAACCCTATCCCTGGTGCCAGGATCTGACACTTCACCTTCATCATTGATGTCACACTCACTTCACCTTAAACCTTAAACTTATTCTTGCACAAAACCTCACATCAGAGGTGGATCCGAATTCTAACTGCAACCCTATCTCACCCGTACTCCTTATCGAACACATAACCCTAACCCTAGATCTGACCCTTGAACCAGAATCTTCACCTTCACCGTTGCTATCAACTATGACTCCCTTAATCCTCTGACTCGATCTCACACTCACACTCAATTCAGAATTTTTCGCAAATTCTGTCCATAACCATATTTTCTGCATAGACCTTTCCTTACAGAAAACCCTAACCCTAGCCCCGGATCCTTAACCTGAATGCTCACCGTCAGCATCGGTGTCACCGATGCCACATCTTGATGATGAAGTCCAAGCTGGCCTTCACCCACACGTCAGAGTAGGATGCTTAATCTAAACATAACCACATCCACCGCATAAACTTTAGACAATTGCCTAACCCTAACCCTAGCACATTCCTGTGACCTGAGCCTCCAAAATCATCATGGACGTCACCCTTGCCTCACTGCGACTCAGTTGGACAGTTTCCCTAAACTTGGAGAAGGACCCTCAGTCTAAACGTACCAATTGCCTGCCCCTACAGCTTTCCAAAAACCTAACCCTAACACTACCCCTGGCTCGGGGTCCTGACACCTCACCTTGACCATTGACGTCATCCGTGCCTCACCATAAACCTGATCCACCATCTTGCGCACCCTGTCACATCAGACTCAGAAGCTAACTCTATTCGTAAAGAGAATGTTTCTGTATACCAGAGAGAACACAGAATTTTAACCCTGAAACTGATGCCTGGACCTGTAGACAGAGTGTCAGCATCGGAGACACCCAGGGATCTCCCAACACGGAAATACAATTTCACAGTCACAGTCACATCTGAGCTAGACCTTAAGTCTTATACTTAACTTATTCTTTCTGTACTAGAGCCCGAACCAGTAATTCTAACCCTAGCCATGACTCTTGCACATGCCCCTTAATCGTAACCATTGGCATCACTCACGCTTCATCGTAATCCTTTACCTCAATCCCGCACTTGCCCTCCCATCAGAGAGAAACCTGAAGCCTTTCCATAACCCTATCCTTCCTGTACACCTTACAGAACAAAACTAAACTTACTCTAGCCCTTGGAACTATACCTGAACCGACACCATCAGCTTCAACGTCTGTCATGCCGCACCATAAGCCTGAATCTCAAGGTCGCCGTCACCCGCACGTCAGGGACAGATGCGAACTCTAAATGTAACTGCATAATCCTGTCAATCTTACTGAACACCTAACCCTAACCCTAGTGCCAAGCCCTGGACTAGATTTTTCACCCGCAGCAATGATGTCAACTACGACACATCTTAATTCGGAGCTTGAATCTCACACTCGCACTGACATCAGAAGAGAACCCTAATTCTTTCGGAAACCGTCTTTTCCGCACTGATTTTCTCTTACAGATAACCCTAAGCGTATCCCAGGCCCCTTTCACTGAACCGCCACCATCAGCATCGACGTCTGTCATTCCTCCCCATAATCCTGAAGCTCGTTCTGGACGCTGCCCTCATGTCAGAGTCGGATCAGTACTCTAACTGTCACTCAATCTGCAGCATACTCCTTACCTTACAACTAATGCTGACCCTATCCCAGGTACCGGGATCTGACACTTCACCTTCATCATTGTTGTGACCCTCACTTCACCTGAAACTTAAACTTATTCTTGCACTCACCCTCACATCAGAGGCGGATCCGAATTCCAACTGCAACCCTACTTCACCCGTACTCCTTATCAAACCCACAACCCTACCCTAGATCTGAACCTTGAATCAGATTATTCACCTTCATCGTTGCTACCCACTATGACACCCTTAATGGTGTGACTCGATCTCACACTCGCCCTCAATTTAGAATTGCACCCTAATTCTGTCCATAACCATATTATCTGCATAAACCTGCATAGACCTTTCCTTACAGAAAACTCTAACCCTGGAACAGGTTCCTTTACCTGCATGCTCACCACCAGCATTGATGTCACCGATGCCAAACCTTTATGATTAAGTCCAAACTGGCCTTCACCCACACGTCAGAGTAGGATCCTCTATCTAAACATAACCACATCCACGGCATAAACTAAAACAATTCCCTATCCCTAACCCTAGCACATACCTGTGGCCTGACCATCCATAATCTCCATGGATGTGACCCTTGCCTCATTGTAAGCCTGCGACTGAATTGGACAGTTGCCCTAACCTTGCAGAAGGACCCTCAGTCTAAACGTACCAACACCCTGCCCCTACGGCTTTCCAAAATCCTAACCCTAACCCTAGCCCTGGCTCGTGGTCCTGACACCTCACCTTGACCATTGACGTCAACCATGCCTCACCATAAACCTGATCCACCATCTTGCACTCCCTTTCTCATCAGAACTAGAAGCCAACTCTATCCATAAAGCCAATGTCTCTGCATACCAGAGAGAACAAAAAATTTTAACTCTAAAACTGGTGCCTGGACCTATACACAAAGCGTCATTATCACAAACACCCAGGGATCTCCTCAACACGGAAACGCAAATTCACACTCGCACTCACATCAGAGGTAGACCCTAACCCTAATAATTAACTTATCCTTTCTGCACAACAGCCCTAACCTCTATATTCAAAGCCTAGCCATGACTCTTGGACCTGCCCCTTCACCATAACCATTGGCATCACCTGCGCTTCATCGTAATCCTAATCTTCAATCCCGAACGTGCCCTCCCATCGGAGAGAAACTCGAAATTTTTCCATAAACCTATCCTTCTTCTACACCTTACAGAACACAATAAACTTACTCTAGCCCTCGGCATTTTACCTGATCCAAAACCAACAGCCTCAATGTCTGTCTTGCCGCACCATAAGCCTGAAGCTCAAGGTGGCCCTTGCCCTCACTTCAGGGTCACATGCAAACTCTAAATGTTACTCCACATTCCTGTAAATCTTACTGAACACCTAACCCTAACCCATCGCGAAGCCTTCGACTAGATTCTTCACCTACAACATTGATGTCAACTAAGACACATCTTAACTCGGAGTCTGAATTTCACATTCTCAATCACAACAGAAGAGAACCCTTATTCTCTCGGTAACCGTCTCTTCCGCAGAGATTTTCTCTCACAGATAGCCCTAACCCTCTCCCAGGACACTTTCACTGAACCGCTACCATCAGCATCGACGTCTGTCATTCGTTCCCACAACCCTGAAGCTCGTTCTGGCCACTGCCCTCTTGTCAGAGTCGGATCAGAACGCTAAATGTCACTCAATTTTCCGCAGACTCCTTACCTTACAACTAATGCCAACCCTATCCCTGGTGCCAGGATCTGACACTTCACCTTCATCATTGATGTCACACTCACTTCACCTTAAAACTTAAACTTATTCTTGCACAAAACCTCACATCAGAGGTGGATCCGAATTCTAACTGCAACCCTATCTCACCCGTACTCCTTATCGAACACATAACCCTAACCCTAGATCTGACCCTTGAACCAGAATCTTCAACTTCACCGTTGCTATCAACTATGACTCCCTTAATCCTCTGACTCGATCTCACACTCACACTCAATTCAGAATTTTTCGCAAATTCTGTCCATAACCATATTTTCTGCATAGACCTTTCCTTACAGAAAACCCTAACCCTAGCCCCGGATCCTTAACCTGAATGCTCACCGTCAGCATCGGTGTCACCGATGCCACATTTTGATGATGAAGTCCAAGCTGGCCTTCACCCACACGTCAGAGTAGGATGCTTAATCTAAACATAACCACATCCACCGCATAAACTTTAGACAATTGCCTAACCCTAACCCTAGCACATTCCTGTGACCTGAGCCTCCAAAATCATCATGGACGTCACCCTTGCCTCACTGCGACTCAATTGGACAGTTGCCCTAAACTTGGAGAAGGACCCTCAGTCTAAACGTACCAATTGCCTGCCCCTACAGCTTTCCAAAAACCTAACCCTAACACTACCACTGGCTCGGGGTCCTGACACCTCACCTTGACCATTGACGTCATCCATGCCTCACCATAAACCTGATCCACCATCTTGCGCACCCTGTCACATCAGACTCAGAAGCTAACTATATCCGTAAAGAGAATGTTTCTGTATACCAGAGAGAACACAGAATTTTAACCCTGAAACTGATGCCTGGACCTGTAGACAGAGTGTCAGCATCGGAGACACCCAGGGATCTCCCAACACGGAAACACAATTTCACAGTCACAGTCACATCAGAGCTAGACCTTAAGTCTTATAATTAACTTATTCTTTCTGTACTAGAGCCCGAACCAGTAATTCTAACCCTAGCCATGACTCTTGGACATGCCCCTTAATCGTAACCATTGGCATCACTCACGCTTCATCGTAATCCTTTAACTCAATCCCGCACTTGCCCTCCCATCAGAGAGAAACCTGAAGCCTTTCCATAACCCTATCCTTCCTGTACACCTTACAGAACAAAACTAAACTTACTCTAGCCCTTGGAACTATACCTGAACCGACACCATCAGCTTCAACGTCTGTCATGCCGCACCATAAGCCTGAATCTCAAGGTCGCCGTCACCCTCACGTCAGGGACAGATGCAAACTCTAAATGTAACTGCATAATCCTGTCAATCTTACTGAACACCTAACCCTAACCCTAGTGCCAAGCCCTGGACTAGATTTTTCACCCGCAGCAATGATGTCAACTACGACACATCTTAATTCGGAGCTTGAATCTCACACTCGCACTGACATCAGAAGAGAACCCTAATTCTTTCGGAAACCGTCTTTTCCGCACTGATTTTCTCTTACAGATAACCCTAAGCGTATCCCAGGCCCCTTTCATTGAACCGCCACCATCAGCATCGACGTCTGTCATTCCTCCCCATAATCCTGAAGCACGTTCTGGACGCTACCCTCATGTCAGATTCGGATCAGTACACTAACTGTCACTCAATCTGCAGCATACTCCTTACCTTACAACTAATGCTGACCCTATCCCTGGTACCGGGATCTGACACTTCACCTTCATCATTGTTGTGACCCTCACTTCACCTGAAACTTAAACTTATTCTTGCACTCACCCTCACATCAGAGGCGGATCCGAATTCTAACTGCAACCCTACTTCACCCGTACTCCTTATCAAACCCATAACCCTACCCTAGATCTGAACCTTGAATCAGATTATTCACCTTCATCGTTGCTACCCACTATGACACCCTTAATGGTGTGACTCGATCTCACACTCGCCCTCAATTTAGAATTGCACCCTAATTCTGTCCATAACCATATTATCTGCATAAACCTGCATACACCTTTCCTTACAGAAAATTCTAACCCTAGAGCAGGTTCCTTTACCTGCATGCTCACCACCAGCATTGATGTCACCGATACCATACCTTAATGATGAAGTCCAAACTGGCCTTCACCCACACGTCAGAGTAGGATCCTCTATCTAAACATAACCACATCCACGGCATAAACTAAAACAATTCCCTATCCCTAACCCTAGCACATACCTGTGGCCTGACCTTCCATAATCTCCATGGATGTGACCCTTGCCTCATTGTAAGCCTGCGACTGAATTGGACAGTTTCCCTAACCTTGCAGAAGGACCCTCAGTCTAAACGTACCAATACCCTGCCCCTACGGCTTTCCAAAATCCTAACCCTAACCCTAGCCCTGGCTCGTGGTCCTGACACCTCACCTTGACCATTGACGTCAACCATGCCTCACCATAAACCTGATCCACCATCTTGCACTCCCTTTCTCATCAGAACTAGAAGCCAACTCTATCCATAAAGCCACTGTCTCTGCATACCAGAGAGAACAAAAAATTTTAACTCTAAAACTCGTGCCTGGACCTATACACAAAGCGTCTTTATCACAAACACCCAGGGATCTCCTCAACACGGAAACGCAAATTCACACTCGCACTCACATCAGAGGTAGACCCTAACCCTAATAATTAACTTATCCTTTCTGCACAACAGCCCTAACCTCTATATTCAAAGCCTAGCCATGACTCTTGGACCTGCCCCTTCACCATAACCATTGGCATCACCTGCGCTTCATCGTAATCCTAATCTTCAATCCCGAACGTGCCCTCCCATCGGAGAGAAACTCGAAATTTTTCCATAAACCTATCCTTCTTCTACACCTTACAGAACACAATAAACTTACTCTAGCCCTCGGCATTTTACCTGATCCAAAACCAACAGCCTCAATGTCTGTCTTGCCGCACCATAAGCCTGAAGCTCAAGGTGGCCCTCGCCCTCACTTCAGGGTCAGATGCAAACTCTAAATGTTACTCCACATTCCTGTAAATCTTACTGAACACCTAACCCTAACCCTAGCGCGAAGCCTTGGACTAGATTCTTCACCTACAACATTGATGTCAACTAAGACACATCTTAACTCGGAGCCTGAATTTCACATTCTCAATCACAACAGAAGAGAACCCTTATTCTCTCGGTAACCGTCTCTTCCGCAGAGATTTTCTCTTACAGATAGCCCTAACCCTCTCCCAGGACCCTTTCACTGAACCGCTACCATCAGCATCGACGTCTGTCATTCGTTCCCACAACCCTGAAGCTCGTTCTGGCCACTGCCCTCTTGTCAGAGTCGGATCAGAACGCTAAATGCCACTCAATTTTCCGCAGACTCCTTACCTTACAACTAATGCCAACCCTATCCCTGGTGCCAGGATCTGACACTTCACCTTCATCATTGATGTCACACTCATTTCACCTTAAACCTTAAACTTATTCTTGCACAAAACCTCACATCAGAGGTGGATCCGAATTCTAACTGCAACCCTATCTCACCCGTACTCCCTATCGAACACATAACCCTAACCCTAGATCTGACCCTTGAACCAGAATCTTCACCTTCACCGTTGCTGTCAACTATGACTCCCTTAATCCTCTGACTCGATCTCACACTCACACTCAATTCAGAATTTTTCGCAAATTCTGTCCATAACCATATTTTCTGCATAGAACTTTCCTTACAGAAAACCCTAACCCTAGCCCCGGATCCTTAACCTGAATGCTCACCGTCAGCATCGGTGTCACCGATGCCACATCTTGATGATGAAGTCCAAGCTGGCCTTCACCCACACGTCAGAGTAGGATGCTTAATCTAAACATAACCACATCCACCGCATAAACTTTAGACAATTGCCTAACCCTAACCCTAGCACATTCCTGTGACCTGAGCCTCCAAAATCATCATGGACGTCACCCTTGCCTCACTGCGACTCAATTGGACAGTTGCCCTAAACTTGGAGAAGGACCCTCAGTCTAAACGTACCAATTGCCTGCCCCTACAGCTTTCCAAAAACCTAACCCTAACACTACCCCTGGCTCGGGGTCCTGACACCTCACCTTGACCATTGACGTCATCCATGCCTCACCATAAACCAGATCCACCATCTTGCGCACCCTGTCACATCAGACTCAGAAGCTAACTCTATCCGTAAAGAGAATGTTTCTGTATACCAGAGGGAACACAGAATTTTAACCCTGAAACTGATGCCTGGACCTGTATACAGAGTGTCAGCATCGGAGACACCCAGGGATCTCCCAACACGGAAACAGAATTTCACAGTCACAGTCACATCAGAGCTAGACCTTAAGTCTTATAATTAACTTATTCTTTCTGTACTAGAGCCCGAACCAGTAATTCTAACCCTAGCCATGACTCTTGGACATGCCCCTTAATCGTAACCATTGGCATCACTCACGCTTCATCGTAATCCTTTACCTCAATCCCGCACTTGCCCTCCCATCAGAGAGAAACCTGAAGCCTTTCCATAACCCTATCCCTCCTGTACACCTTACAGAACAAAACTAAACTTACTCTAGCCCTTGGAACTATACCTGAACCGACACCATCAGCTTCAACGTCTGTCATGCCGCACCATAAGCCTGAATCTCAAGGTCGCCGTCACCCTCACGTCAGGGACAGATGCAAACTCTAAATGTAACTGCATAATCCTGTCAATCTTACTGAACACCTAACCCTAACCCTAGTGCCAAGCCCTGGACTAGATTTTTCACCCGCAGCAATGATGTCAACTACGACACATCTTAATTCGGAGCTTGAATCTCACACTCGCACTGACATCATAAGAGAACCCTAATTCTTTCGGAAACCGTCTTTTCCGCACTGATTTTCTCTTACAGATAACCCTAAGCGTATCCCAGGCCCCTTTCATTGAACCGCCACCATCAGCATCGACGTCTGTCATTCCTCCCCATAATCCTGAAGCACGTTCTGGACGCTACCCTCATGTCAGATTCGGATCAGTACACTAACTGTCACTCAATCTGCAGCATACTCCTTACCTTACAACTAATGCTGACCCTATCCCTGGTACCGGGATCTGACACTTCACCTTCATCATTGTTGTGACCCTCACTTCACCTGAAACTTAAACTTATTCTTGCACTCACCCTCACATCAGAGGCGGATCCGAATTCTAACTGCAACCCTACTTCACCCGTACTCCTTATCAAACCCATAACCCTACCCTAGATCTGAACCTTGAATCAGATTATTCACCTTCATCGTTGCTACCCACTATGACACCCTTAATGGTGTGACTCGATCTCACACTCGCCCTCAATTTAGAATTGCACCCTAATTCTGTCCATAACCATATTATCTGCATAAACCTGCATACACCTTTCCTTACAGAAAATTCTAACCCTAGAGCAGGTTCCTTTTCCTGCATGCTCACCACCAGCATTGATGTCACCGATACCATACCTTAATGATGAAGTCCAAACTGGCCTTCACCCACACGTCAGAGTAGGATCCTCTATCTAAACATAACCACATCCACGGCATAAACTAAAACAATTCCCTATCCCTAACCCTAGCACATACCTGTGGCCTGACCTTCCATAATCTCCATGGATGTGACCCTTGCCTCATTGTAAGCCTGCGACTGAATTGGACAGTTTCCCTAACCTTGCAGAAGGACCCTCAGTCTAAACGTACCAATACCCTGCCCCTACGGCTTTCCAAAATCCTAACCCTAACCCTAGCCCTGGCTCGTGGTCCTGACACCTCACCTTGACCATTGACGTCAACCATGCCTCACCATAAACCTGATCCACCATCTTGCACTCCCTTTCTCATCAGAACTAGAAGCCAACTCTATCCATAAAGCCACTGTCTCTGCATACCAGAGAGAACAAAAAATTTTAACTCTAAAACTCGTGCCTGGACCTATACACAAAGCGTCTTTATCACAAACACCCAGGGATCTCCTCAACACGGAAACGCAAATTCACACTCGCACTCACATCAGAGGTAGACCCTAACCCTAATAATTAACTTATCCTTTCTGCACAACAGCCCTAACCTCTATATTCAAAGCCTAGCCATGACTCTTGGACCTGCCCCTTCACCATAACCATTGGCATCACCTGCGCTTCATCGTAATCCTAATCTTCAATCCCGAACGTGCCCTCCCATCGGAGAGAAACTCGAAATTTTTCCATAAACCTATCCTTCTTCTACACCTTACAGAACACAATAAACTTACTCTAGCCCTCGGCATTTTACCTGATCCAAAACCAACAGCCTCAATGTCTGTCTTGCCGCACCATAAGCCTGAAGCTCAAGGTGGCCCTCGCCCTCACTTCAGGGTCAGATGCAAACTCTAAATGTTACTCCACATTCCTGTAAATCTTACTGAACACCTAACCCTAACCCTAGCGCGAAGCCTTGGACTAGATTCTTCACCTACAACATTGATGTCAACTAAGACACATCTTAACTCGGAGCCTGAATTTCACATTCTCAATCACAACAGAAGAGAACCCTTATTCTCTCGGTAACCGTCTCTTCCGCAGAGATTTTCTCTTACAGATAGCCCTAACCCTCTCCCAGGACCCTTTCACTGAACCGCTACCATCAGCATCGACGTCTGTCATTCGTTCCCACAACCCTGAAGCTCGTTCTGGCCACTGCCCTCTTGTCAGAGTCGGATCAGAACGCTAAATGCCACTCAATTTTCCGCAGACTCCTTACCTTACAACTAATGCCAACCCTATCCCTGGTGCCAGGATCTGACACTTCACCTTCATCATTGATGTCACACTCACTTCACCTTAAACCTTAAACTTATTCTTGCACAAAACCTCACATCAGAGGTGGATCCGAATTCTAACTGCAACCCTATCTCACCCGTACTCCCTATCGAACACATAACCCTAACCCTAGATCTGACCCTTGAACCAGAATCTTCACCTTCACCGTTGCTGTCAACTATGACTCCCTTAATCCTCTGACTCGATCTCACACTCACACTCAATTCAGAATTTTTCGCAAATTCTGTCCATAACCATATTTTCTGCATAGACCTTTCCTTACAGAAAACCCTAACCCTAGCCCCGGATCCTTAACCTGAATGCTCACCGTCAGCATCGGTGTCACCGATGCCACATCTTGATGATGAAGTCCAAGCTGGCCTTCACCCACACGTCAGAGTAGGATGCTTAATCTAAACATAACCACATCCACCGCATAAACTTTAGACAATTGCCTAACCCTAACCCTAGCACATTCCTGTGACCTGAGCCTCCAAAATCATCATGGACGTCACCCTTGCCTCACTGCGACTCAATTGGACAGTTGCCCTAAACTTGGAGAAGGACCCTCAGTCTAAACGTACCAATTGCCTGCCCCTACAGCTTTCCAAAAACCTAACCCTAACACTACCCCTGGCTCGGGGTCCTGACACCTCACCTTGACCATTGACGTCATCCATGCCTCACCATAAACCAGATCCACCATCTTGCGCACCCTGTCACATCAGACTCAGAAGCTAACTCTATCCGTAAAGAGAATGTTTCTGTATACCAGAGGGAACACAGAATTTTAACCCTGAAACTGATGCCTGGACCTGTATACAGAGTGTCAGCATCGGAGACACCCAGGGATCTCCCAACACGGAAACAGAATTTCACAGTCACAGTCACATCAGAGCTAGACCTTAAGTCTTATAATTAACTTATTCTTTCTGTACTAGAGCCCGAACCAGTAATTCTAACCCTAGCCATGACTCTTGGACATGCCCCTTAATCGTAACCATTGGCATCACTCACGCTTCATCGTAATCCTTTACCTCAATCCCGCACTTGCCCTCCCATCAGAGAGAAACCTGAAGCCTTTCCATAACCCTATCCCTCCTGTACACCTTACAGAACAAAACTAAACTTACTCTAGCCCTTGGAACTATACCTGAACCGACACCATCAGCTTCAACGTCTGTCATGCCGCACCATAAGCCTGAATCTCAAGGTCGCCGTCACCCTCACGTCAGGGACAGATGCGAACTCTAAATGTAACTGCATAATCCTGTCAATCTTACTGAACACCTAACCCTAACCCTAGTGCCAAGCCCTGGACTAGATTTTTCACCCGCAGCAATGATGTCAACTACGACACATCTTAATTCGGAGCTTGAATCTCACACTCGCACTGACATCAGAAGAGAACCCTAATTCTTTCGGAAACCGTCTTTTTCGCACTGATTTTCTCTTACGGATAACCCTAGGCGTATCCCAGGCCCCTTTCACTGAACCGCCACCATCAGCATCGACGTCTGTCATTCCTCCCCATAATCCTGAAGCTCGTTCTGGACGCTGCCCTCATGTCAGAGTCGGATCAGTACTCTAACTGTCACTCAATCTGCAGCATACTCCTTTCCTTACAACTAATGCTGACCCTATCCCTGGTACCGGGATCTGACACTTCACCTTCATCATTGTTGTGACCCTCACTTCACCTGAAACTTAAACTTATTCTTGCACTCACCCTCACATCAGAGGCGGATCCGAATTCTAACTGCAACCCTACCTCACCCGTACTCCTTATCAAACCCATAACCCTACCCTAGATCTGAACCTTGAATCAGATTATTCACCTTCATCGTTGCTACCCACTATGACACCCTTAATGGTGTGACTCGATCTCACACTCGCCCTCAATTTAGAATTGCACCCTAATTCTGTCCATAACCATATTATCTGCATAAACCTGCATAGACCTTTCCTTACAGAAAACTCTAACCCTGGAACAGGTTCCTTTACCTGCATGCTCACCACCAGCATTGATGTCACCGATGCCATACCTTAATGATGAAGTCCAAACTGGCCTTCACCCACACGTCAGAGTAGGATCCTCTATCTAAACATAAGCACATCCACGGCATAAACTAAAACAATTCCCTATCCCTAACCCTAGCACATACCTGTGGCCTGACCATCCATAATCTCCATGGATGTGACCCTTGCCTCATTGTTAGCCTGCGACTGAATTGGACAGTTGCCCTACCCTTGCAGAAGGACCCTCAGTCTAAACGTACCAATACCCTGCCCCTTCGGCTTTCCAAAATCCTAACCCTAACCCTAGCCCTGGCTCGTGGTCCTGACACCTCACCTTGACCATTGACGTCAACCATGCCTCACCATAAACCTGATCCACCATCTTGCACTCCCTTTCTCATCAGAACTAGAAGCCAACTCTATCCATAAAGCCACTGTCTCTGCATACCAGAGAGAACAAAAAATTTTAACTCTAAAACTCGTGCCTGGACCTATACACAAAGCGTCTTTATCACAAACACCCAGGGATCTCCTCAACACGGAAACGCAAATTCACACTCGCACTCACATCAGAGGTAGACCCTAACCCTAATAATTAACTTATCCTTTCTGCACAACAGCCCTAACCTCTATATTCAAAGCCTAGCCATGACTCTTGGACCTGCCCCTTCACCATAACCGTTGGCATCACCTGCGCTTCATCGTAATCCTAATCTTCAATCCCGAACGTGCCCTCCCATCGGAGAGAAACTCGAAATTTTTCCATAAACCTATCCTTCTTCTACACCTTACAGAACACAATAAACTTACTCTAGCCCTCGGCATTTTACCTGATCCAAAACCAACAGCCTCAATGTCTGTCTTGCCGCACCATAAGCCTGAAGCTCAAGGTGGCCCTCGCCCTCACTTCAGGGTCAGATGCAAACTCTAAATGTTACTCCACATTCCTGTAAATCTTACTGAACACCTAACCCTAACCCTAGCGCGAAGCCTTGGACTAGATTCTTCACCTACAACATTGATGTCAACTAAGACACATCTTAACTCGGAGCCTGAATTTCACATTCTCAATCACAACAGAAGAGAACCCTTATTCTCTCGGTAACCGTCTCTTCCGCAGAGATTTTCTCTTACAGATAGCCCTAACCCTCTCCCAGGACCCTTTCACTGAACCGCTACCATCAGCATCGACGTCTGTCATTCGTTCCCACAACCCTGAAGCTCGTTCTGGCCACTGCCCTCTTGTCAGAGTCGGATCAGAACGCTAAATGCCACTCAATTTTCCGCAGACTCCTTACCTTACAACTAATGCCAACCCTATCCCTGGTGCCAGGATCTGACACTTCACCTTCATCATTGATGTCACACTCACTTCACCTTAAACCTTAAACTTATTCTTGCACAAAACCTCACATCAGAGGTGGATCCGAATTCTAACTGCAACCCTATCTCACCCGTACTCCCTATCGAACACATAACCCTAACCCTAGATCTGACCCTTGAACCAGAATCTTCACCTTCACCGTTGCTGTCAACTATGACTCCCTTAATCCTCTGACTCGATCTCACACTCACACTCAATTCAGAATTTTTCGCAAATTCTGTCCATAACCATATTTTCTGCATAGACCTTTCCTTACAGAAAACCCTAACCCTAGCCCCGGATCCTTAACCTGAATGCTCACCGTCAGCATCGGTGTCACCGATGCCACATCTTGATGATGAAGTCCAAGCTGGCCTTCACCCACACGTCAGAGTAGGATGCTTAATCTAAACATAACCACATCCACCGCATAAACTTTAGACAATTGCCTAACCCTAACCCTAGCACATTCCTGTGACCTGAGCCTCCAAAATCATCATGGACGTCACCCTTGCCTCACTGCGACTCAATTGGACAGTTGCCCTAAACTTGGAGAAGGACCCTCAGTCTAAACGTACCAATTGCCTGCCCCTACAGCTTTCCAAAAACCTAACCCTAACACTACCCCTGGCTCGGGGTCCTGACACCTCACCTTGACCATTGACGTCATCCATGCCTCACCATAAACCAGATCCACCATCTTGCGCACCCTGTCACATCAGACTCAGAAGCTAACTCTATCCGTAAAGAGAATGTTTCTGTATACCAGAGGGAACACAGAATTTTAACCCTGAAACTGATGCCTGGACCTGTATACAGAGTGTCAGCATCGGAGACACCCAGGGATCTCCCAACACGGAAACACAATTTCACAGTCACAGTCACATCAGAGCTAGACCTTAAGTCTTATAATTAACTTATTCTTTCTGTACTAGAGCCCGAACCAGTAATTCTAACCCTAGCCATGACTCTTGGACATGCCCCTTAATCGTAACCATTGGCATCACTCACGCTTCATCGTAATCCTTTACCTCAATCCCGCACTTGCCCTCCCATCAGAGAGAAACCTGAAGCCTTTCCATAACCCTATCCCTCCTGTACACCTTACAGAACAAAACTAAACTTACTCTAGCCCTTGGAACTATACCTGAACCGACACCATCAGCTTCAACGTCTGTCATGCCGCACCATAAGCCTGAATCTCAAGGTCGCCGTCACCCTCACGTCAGGGACAGATGCGAACTCTAAATGTAACTGCATAATCCTGTCAATCTTACTGAACACCTAACCCTAACCCTAGTGCCAAGCCCTGGACTAGATTTTTCACCCGCAGCAATGATGTCAACTACGACACATCTTAATTCGGAGCTTGAATCTCACACTCGCACTGACATCAGAAGAGAACCCTAATTCTTTCGGAAACCGTCTTTTTCGCACTGATTTTCTCTTACGGATAACCCTAGGCGTATCCCAGGCCCCTTTCACTGAACCGCCACCATCAGCATCGACGTCTGTCATTCCTCCCCATAATCCTGAAGCTCGTTCTGGACGCTGCCCTCATGTCAGAGTCGGATCAGTACTCTAACTGTCACTCAATCTGCAGCATACTCCTTTCCTTACAACTAATGCTGACCCTATCCCTGGTACCGGGATCTGACACTTCACCTTCATCATTGTTGTGACCCTCACTTCACCTGAAACTTAAACTTATTCTTGCACTCACCCTCACATCAGAGGCGGATCCGAATTCTAACTGCAACCCTACCTCACCCGTACTCCTTATCAAACCCATAACCCTACCCTAGATCTGAACCTTGAATCAGATTATTCACCTTCATCGTTGCTACCCACTATGACACCCTTAATGGTGTGACTCGATCTCACACTCGCCCTCAATTTAGAATTGCACCCTAATTCTGTCCATAACCGTATTATCTGCATAAACCTGCATAGACCTTTCCTTACAGAAAACTCTAACCCTGGAACAGGTTCCTTTACCTGCATGCTCACCACCAGCATTGATGTCACCGATGCCATACCTTAATGATGAAGTCCAAACTGGCCTTCACCCACACGTCAGAGTAGGATCCTCTATCTAAACATAACCACATCCACGGCATAAACTAAAACAATTCCCTATCCCTAACCCTAGCACATACCTGTGGCCTGACCATCCATAATCTCCATGGATGTGACCCTTGCCTCATTGTCAGCCTGCGACTGAATTGGACAGTTGCCCTAACCTTGCAGAAGGACCCTCAGTCTAAACGTACCAATACCCTGCCCCTAGGGCTTTCCAAAATCCTAACCCTAACCCTAGCCCTGGCTCGTGGTCCTGACACCTCACCTTGACCATTGACGTCAACCATGCCTCACCATAAACCTGATCCACCATCTTGCACTCCCTTTCTCATCAGAACTAGAAGCCAACTCTATCCATAAAGCCACTGTCTCTGCATACCAGAGAGAACAAAAAATTTTAACTCTAAAACTGGTGCCTGGACCTATACACAAAGCGTCATTATCACAAACACCCAGGGATCTCCTCAACACGGAAACGCAAATTCACACTCGCACTCACATCAGAGGTAGACCCTAACCCTAATAATTAACTTATCCTTTCTGCACAACAGCCCTAACCTCTATATTCAAAGCCTAGCCATGACTCTTGGACCTGCCCCTTCACCATAACCGTTGGCATCACCTGCGCTTCATCGTAATCCTAATCTTCAATCCCGAACGTGCCCTCCCATCGGAGAGAAACTCGAAATTTTTCCATAAACCTATCCTTCTTCTACACCTTACAGAACACAATAAACTTACTCTAGCCCTCGGCATTTTACCTGATCCAAAACCAACAGCCTCAATGTCTGTCTTGCCGCACCATAAGCCTGAAGCTCAAGGTGGCCCTCGCCCTCACTTCAGGGTCAGATGCAAACTCTAAATGTTACTCCACATTCCTGTAAATCTTACTGAACACCTAACCCTAACCCTAGCGCGAAGCCTTGGACTAGATTCTTCACCTACAACATTGATGTCAACTAAGACACATCTTAACTCGGAGCCTGAATTTCACATTCTCAATCACAACAGAAGAGAACCCTTATTCTCTCGGTAACCGTCTCTTCCGCAGAGATTTTCTCTTACAGATAGCCCTAACCCTCTCCCAGGACCCTTTCACTGAACCGCTACCATCAGCATCGACGTCTGTCATTCGTTCCCACAACCCTGAAGCTCGTTCTGGCCACTGCCCACTTGTCAGAGTCGGATCAGAACGCTAAATGTCACTCAATTTTCCGCAGACTCCTTACCTTACAACTAATGCCAACCCTATCCCTGGTGCCAGGATCTGACACTTCACCTTCATCATTGATGTCACACTCACTTCACCTTAAACCTTAAACTTATTCTTGCCCAAAACCTCACATCAGAGGTGGATCCGAATTCTAACTGCAACCCTATCTCACCCGTACTCCTTATCGAACACATAACCCTAACCCTAGATCTGACCCTTGAACCAGAATCTTCACCTTCACCGTTGCTGTCAACTATGAC
This sequence comes from Manis javanica, assembly GCF_040802235.1. NCBI lineage: Eukaryota > Metazoa > Chordata > Mammalia > Pholidota > Manidae > Manis > Manis javanica. The sequence continues at coordinate 37,588,049 of NC_133169.1, read as the reverse complement.
TCCCTTAATCCTCTGACTCGATCTCACACTCACACTCAATTCAGAATTTTTCGCAAATTCTGTCCATAACCATATTTTCTGCATAGACCTTTCCTTACAGAAAACCCTAACCCTAGCCCCGGATCCTTAACCTGAATGCTCACCGTCAGCATCGGTGTCACCGATGCCACATCTTGATGATGAAGTCCAAGCTGGCCTTCACCCACACGTCAGAGTAGGATGCTTAATCTAAACATAACCACATCCACCGCATAAACTTTAGACAATTGCCTAACCCTAACCCTAGCACATTCCTGTGACCTGAGCCTCCAAAATCATCATGGACGTCACCCTTGCCTCACTGCGACTCAATTGGACAGTTGCCCTAAACTTGGAGAAGGACCCTCAGTCTAAACGTACCAATTGCCTGCCCCTACAGCTTTCCAAAAACCTAACCCTAACACTACCCCTGGCTCGGGGTCCTGACACCTCACCTTGACCATTGACGTCATCCATGCCTCACCATAAACCAGATCCACCATCTTGCGCACCCTGTCACATCAGACTCAGAAGCTAACTCTATCCGTAAAGAGAATGTTTCTGTATACCAGAGGGAACACAGAATTTTAACCCTGAAACTGATGCCTGGACCTGTATACAGAGTGTCAGCATCGGAGACACCCAGGGATCTCCCAACACGGAAACACAATTTCACAGTCACAGTCACATCAGAGCTAGACCTTAAGTCTTATAATTAACTTATTCTTTCTGTACTAGAGCCCGAACCAGTAATTCTAACCCTAGCCATGACTCTTGGACATGCCCCTTAATCGTAACCATTGGCATCACTCACGCTTCATCGTAATCCTTTACCTCAATCCCGCACTTGCCCTCCCATCAGAGAGAAACCTGAAGCCTTTCCATAACCCTATCCCTCCTGTACACCTTACAGAACAAAACTAAACTTACTCTAGCCCTTGGAACTATACCTGAACCGACACCATCAGCTTCAACGTCTGTCATGCCGCACCATAAGCCTGAATCTCAAGGTCGCCGTCACCCTCACGTCAGGGACAGATGCGAACTCTAAATGTAACTGCATAATCCTGTCAATCTTACTGAACACCTAACCCTAACCCTAGTGCCAAGCCCTGGACTAGATTTTTCACCCGCAGCAATGATGTCAACTACGACACATCTTAATTCGGAGCTTGAATCTCACACTCGCACTGACATCAGAAGAGAACCCTAATTCTTTCGGAAACCGTCTTTTTCGCACTGATTTTCTCTTACGGATAACCCTAGGCGTATCCCAGGCCCCTTTCACTGAACCGCCACCATCAGCATCGACGTCTGTCATTCCTCCCCATAATCCTGAAGCTCGTTCTGGACGCTGCCCTCATGTCAGAGTCGGATCAGTACTCTAACTGTCACTCAATCTGCAGCATACTCCTTTCCTTACAACTAATGCTGACCCTATCCCTGGTACCGGGATCTGACACTTCACCTTCATCATTGTTGTGACCCTCACTTCACCTGAAACTTAAACTTATTCTTGCACTCACCCTCACATCAGAGGCGGATCCGAATTCTAACTGCAACCCTACCTCACCCGTACTCCTTATCAAACCCATAACCCTACCCTAGATCTGAACCTTGAATCAGATTATTTACCTTCATCGTTGCTACCCACTATGACACCCTTAATGGTGTGACTCGATCTCACACTCGCCCTCAATTTAGAATTGCACCCTAATTCTGTCCATAACCGTATTATCTGCATAAACCTGCATAGACCTTTCCTTACAGAAAACTCTAACCCTGGAACAGGTTCCTTTACCTGCATGCTCACCACCAGCATTGATGTCACCGATGCCATACCTTAATGATGAAGTCCAAACTGGCCTTCACCCACACGTCAGAGTAGGATCCTCTATCTAAACATAAGCACATCCACGGCATAAACTAAAACAATTCCCTATCCCTAACCCTCGCACATACCTGTGGCCTGACCATCCATAATCTCCATGGATGTGACCCTTGCCTCATTGTCAGCCTGCGACTAAATTGGACAGTTGCCCTACCCTTGCAGAAGGACCCTCAGTCTAAACGTACCAATACCCTGCCCCTACGGCTTTCCAAAATCCTAACCCTAACCCTAGCCCTGGCTCGTGGTACTGACACCTCACCTTGACCATTGACGTCAACCATGCCTCACCATAAACCTGATCCACCATCTTGCACTCCCTTTCTCATCAGAACTAGAAGCCAACTCTATCCATAAAGCCACTGTCTCTGCATACCAGAGAGAACAAAAAATTTTAACTCTAAAACTGGTGCCTGGACCTATACACAAAGCGTCATTATCACAAACACCCAGGGATCTCCTCAACACGGAAACGCAAATTCACACTCGCACTCACATCAGAGGTAGACCCTAACCCTAATAATTAACTTATCCTTTCTGCACAACAGCCCTAACCTCTATATTCAAAGCCTAGCCATGACTCTTGGACCTGCCCCTTCACCATAACCGTTGGCATCACCTGCGCTTCATCGTAATCCTAATCTTCAATCCCGAACGTGCCCTCCCATCGGAGAGAAACTTGAAATTTTTCCATAAACCTATCCTTCTTCTACACCTTACAGAACACAATAAACTTACTCTAGCCCTCGGCATTTTACCTGATCCAAAACCAACAGCCTCAATGTCTGTCTTGCCGCACCATAAGCCTGAAGCTCAAGGTGGCCCTCGCCCTCACGTCAGGGTCAGATGCAAACTCTAAATGTTACTCCACATTCCTGTAAATCTTACTGAACACCTAACCCTAACCCTAGCGCGAAGCCTTGGACTAGATTCTTCACCTACAACATTGATGTCAACTAAGACACATCTTAACTCGGAGCCTGAATTTCACATTCTCAATCACAACAGAAGAGAACCCTTATTCTCTCGGTAACCGTCTCTTCCGCAGAGATTTTCTCTTACAGATAGCCCTCACCCTCTCCCAGGACCCTTTCACTGAACCGCTACCATCAGCATCGACGTCTGTCATTCGTTCCCACAACCCTGAAGCTCGTTCTGGCCACTGCCCTCTTGTCAGAGTCGGATCAGAACGCTAAATGTCACTCAATTTTCCGCAGACTCCTTACCTTACAACTATTGCCAACCCTATCCCTGGTGCCAGGATCTGACACTTCACCTTCATCATTGATGTCACACTCACTTCACCTTAAACCTTAAACTTATTCTTGCACAAAACCTCACATCAGACGTGGATCCGAATTCTAACTGCAACCCTATCTCACCCGTACTCCTTATCGAACACATAACCCTAACCCTAGATCTGACCCTTGAACCAGAATCTTCACCTTCACCGTTGCTATCAACTATGACTCCCTTAATCCTCTGACTCGATCTCACACTCACACTCAATTCAGAATTTTTCGCAAATTCTGTCCATAACCATATTTTCTGCATAGACCTTTCCTTACAGAAAACCCTAACCCTAGCCCCGGATCCTTAACCTGAATGCTCACCGTCAGCATCGGTGTCACCGATGCCACATCTTGATGATGAAGTCCAAGCTGGCCTTCACCCACACGTCAGAGTAGGATGCTTAATCTAAACATAACCACATCCACCGCATAAACTTTAGACAATTGCCTAACCCTAACCCTAGCACATTCCTGTGACCTGAGCCTCCAAAATCATCATGGACGTCACCCTTGCCTCACTGCGACTCAATTGGACAGTTGCCCTAAACTTGGAGAAGGACCCTCAGTCTAAACGTACCAATTGCCTGCCCCTAAAGCTTTCCAAAAACCTAACCCTAACACTACCCCTGGCTCGGGGTCCTGACACCTCACCTTGACCATTGACGTCATCCATGCCTCACCATAAACCTGATCCACCATCTTGCGCACCCTGTCACATCAGACTCAGAAGCTAACTCTATCAGTAAAGAGAATGTTTCTGTATACCAGAGAGAACACAGAATTTTAACCCTGAAGCTGATGCCTGGACCTGTATACAGAGTGTCAGCATCGGAGACACCCAGGGATCTCCCAACACGGAAACACAATTTCACAGTCACAGTCACATCAGAGCTAGACCTTAAGTCTTATAATTAACTTATTCTTTCTGTACTAGAGCCCGAACCAGTAATTCTAACCCTAGCCATGACTCTGGGACATGCCCCTTAATCGTAACCATTGGCATCACTCACGCTTCATCGTAATCCTTTACCTCAATCCCGCACTTGCCCTCCCATCAGAGAGAAACCTGCAGCCTTTCCATAACCCTATCCTTCCTGTACACCTTACAGAACAAAACTAAACTTACTCTAGCCCTTGGAACTATACCTGAACCAACACCATCAGCATCAACGTCTGTCATGCCGCACCATAAGCCTGAATCTCAAGGTCGGCGTCACCCTCACGTCAGGGACAGATGCGAACTCTAAATGTAACTGCATAATCCTGTCAATCTTACTGAACACCTAACCCTAACCCTAGTGCCAAGCCCTGGACTAGATTTTTCACCCGCAGCAATGATGTCAACTACGACACATCTTAATTCGGAGCTTGAATCTCACACTCGCACTGACATCAGAAGAGAACCCTAATTCTTTCGGAAACCGTCTTTTCGCACTGATTTTCTCTTACAGATAACCCTAGGCGTATCCCAGGCCCCTTTCACTGAACCGGCACCATCAGCATCGACGTCTGTCATTCCTCCCCATAATCCTGAAGCTCGTTCTGGACGCTGCCCTCATGTCAGAGTCGGATCAGTACTCTAACTGTCACTCAATCTGCAGCATACTCCTTACCTTACAACTAATGCTGACAATATCCCTGGTACCGGGATCTGACACTTCACATTCATCATTGATGTGACCCTCACTTCACCTGAAACTTAAACTTATTCTTGCACTCACCCTCACATCAGAGGCGGATCCGAATTCTAACTGCAACCCTACCTCACCCGTACTCCTTATGAAACCCATAACCCTGCCCTAGATCTGAACCTTGAATCAGATTATTCACCTTCATCGTTACTACCCACTATGACACCCTTAATGATGTGACTCGATCTCACACTCGCCCTCAATTTTGAATTGCACCCTAATACTGTCCATAACCATATTATCTGCATAAACCTGCATAGACCTTTCCTTAAAGAAAACTCTAACCCTAGAACAGGTTCCTTTACCTGCATGCTCACCACCAGCATTGATGTCACCGATGCCATACCTTAATGATGAAGTCCAAACTGGCCTTCACCCACACGTCAGAGTAGGATCCTCTATCTAAACATAACCACATCCACGGCATAAACTAAAACAATTCCCTATCCCTAACCCTAGCACATTCCTGTGGCCTGACCATCCATAATCTCCATGGATGTGACCCTTGCCTCATTGTCAGCCTGCGACTGAATTGGACAGTTTCCCTAACCTTGCAGAAGGACCCTCAGTCTAAACGTACCAATACCCTGCCCCTACGGCTTTCCAAAATCCTAACCCTAACCCTAGACCTGGCTCGTGGTCCTGACACCTCACCTTGACCATTGACGTCAACCATGCCTCACCATAAACCTGATCCACCATCTTGCACTCCCTTTCTCATCAGAACTAGAAGCCAACTCTATCCATAAAGCCAATGTCTCTGCATACCAGAGAGAACAAAAAATTGTAACTCTAAAACTGGTGCCTGGACCTATACACAAAGCGTCATTATCACAAACACCCAGGGATCTCCTCAACAAGGAAACGCAAATTCACACTCGCACTCACATCACAGGTAGACCCTAACCCTAATAATTAACTTATCCTTTCTGCACAACAGCCCTAACCTCTATATTCAAAGCCTAGCCATGACTCTTGGACCTGCCCCTTCACCATAACCGTTGGCATCACCTGCGCTTCATCGTAATCCTAATCTTCAATCCCGAACGTGCCCTCCCATCGGAGAGAAACTCGAAATTTTTCCATAAACCTATCCTTCTTCTACACCTTACAGAACACAATAAACTTACGCTAGCCCTCGGCATTTTACCTGATCCAAAACCAACAGCCTCAATGTCTGTCTTGCCGCACCATAAGCCTGAAGCTCAAGGTGGCCCTCGCCCTCACTTCAGGGTCAGGTGCAAACTCTAAATGTTACTCCACATTCCTGTAAATCTTACTGAACACCTAACCCTAACCCTAGCGCGAAGCCTTGGACTAGATTCTTCACCTACAACATTGATGTCAACTAAGACACATCTTAACTCGGAGCCTGAATTTCACATTCTCAATCACAACAGAAGAGAACCCTTATTCTCTCGGTAACCGTCTCTTCCGCAGAGATTTTCTCGTACAGATAGCCCTCACCCTCTCCCAGGACCCTTTCACTGAACCGCTACCATCAGCATCGACGTCTGTCATTCGTTCCCACAACCCTGAAGCTCGTTCTGGCCACGGCCCTCTTGTCAGAGTCGGATCAGAACGCTAAATGTCACTCAATTTTCCGCAGACTCCTTACCTTACAACTAATGCCAACCGTATCCCTGGTGCCAGGATCTGACACTTCACCTTCATCATTGATGTCACACTCACTACACCTTAAACCTTAAACTTATTCTTGCCCAAAAGCTCACATCAGAGGTGGATCCGAATTCTAACTGCAACCCTATCTCACCCGTACTCCTTATCGAACACATAACACTAACCGTAGATCTGACCCTTGAACCAGAATCTTCACCTTCACCGTTGCTATCAACTATGACTCCCTTAATCCTCTGACTCGATCTCACACTCACACTCAATTCAGAATTTTTCGCAAATTCTGTCCATAACCATATTTTCTGCATAGACCTCTCCTTACAGAAAACCCTAACCCTAGCCCCGGATCCTTAACCTGAATGCTCACCGTCAGCATTGGTGTCACCGATGCCACATCTTGATGATGAAGTCCAAGCTGGCCTTCACCCACACGTCAGAGTAGGATGCTTAATCTAAACATAACCACATCCACCGCATAAACTTTAGACAATTGCCTAACCCTAACCCTAGCACATTCCTGTGACCTGAGCCTCCAAAATCATCATGGACGTCACCCTTGCCTCAATGCGACTCAGTTGGACAGTTGCCCTAAACTTGGAGAAGGACCCTCAGTCTAAACGTACCAATTGCCTGCCCCTACAGCTTTCCAAAGACCTAACCCTAACACTACCCCTGGCTCGGGCTCCTGAGACCTCACCTTGACCATTGACGTCATCCATGCCTCACCATAAACCTGATCCACCATCTTGCGCACCCTGTCACATCAGACTCAGAAGCTATCTCTATCCGTAAAGAGAATGTTTCTGTATACCAGAGAGAACACAGAATTTTAACCCTGCAACTGATGCCTGGACCTGTATACAGTGTGTCAGCATCGGAGACACCCAGGGATCTCCCAACACGGAAACACAGTTTCACAGTCACAGTCACATCAGAGCTAGACCTTAAGTCTTATAATTAACTTATTCTTTCTGTACTAGAGCCCGAACCAGTAATTCTAACCCTAGCCATGACTCTGGGACATGCCCCTTAATCGTAACCATTGGCATCACTCACGCTTCATCGTAATCCTTTATCTCAATCCCGCACTTGCCCTCCCATCAGAGAGAAACCTGAAGCCTTTCCATAACCCTATTCTTCCTGTACACCTTACAGAACAAAACTAAACTTACTCTAGCCCTTGGGACTATACCTGAACCGACACCGTCAGCTTCAACGTCTGTCATGCCGCACCATAAGCCTGAATCTCAAGGTCGCCGTCACCCTCACGACAGGGACAGATGCGAACTCTAAATGTAACTGCATAATCCTGTCAATCGTACTGAGCACCTAACCCTAACCCTAGTGCCGTGCCCTGGACTAGATTTTTCACCGACAGCAATGATGTCAACTACGACACATCTTAATTCGGAGCTTGAATCTCACACTCGCACTGACATCAGAAGAGAACCCTAATTCTTTCGGAAACCGTCTTTTCCGCACTGATTTTCTCTTACAGATAACCCTAAGCGTATACCAGGCCCCTTTCACTGAACCGCCACCATCAGCATCGACGTCTGTCATTCCTCCCCATAATCCTGAAGCTCGTTCTGGACGCTGCCCTCATGTCAGAGTCGGATCAGTACTCTAACTGTCACTCGATCGGCAGCATACTCCTTACCTTACAACTAATGCTGACCCTATCCCTGGTACCGGGATCTGACACTTCACCTTCATCATTGTTGTGACCCTCACTTCACCTGAAACTTAAACTTATTCTTGCACTCACCCTCACATCAGAGGCGGATCCGAATTCTAACTGCAACCCTACTTCACCCGTACTCCTTATCAAACCCATAAACCTACCCTAGATCTGAACCTTGAATCAGATTATTCACCTTCATCGTTGCTACCCACTATGACACCCTTAATGGTGTGACTCGATCTCACACTCGCCCTCAATTTAGAATTGCACCCTAATTCTGTCCATAACCATATTATCTGCATAAACCTGCATAGGCCTTTCCTTACAGAAAACTCTAACCCTAGAACAGGTTCCTTTAACTGCATGCTCACCACCAGCATTGATGTCACCGATGCCATACCTTAATGATGAAGTCCAAACTGGCCTTCACCCACACGTCAGAGTGGGATCCTCTATCTAAACATAACCACATCCACGGCATAAACTAAAACAATTCCCTATCCCTAACCCTAGCACATACCTGTGGCCTGACCATCCATAATCTCCATGGATGTGACCCTTGCCTCATTGTAAGCCTGCGACTGAATTGGACAGTTGCCCTAACCTTGCAGAAGGACCCTCAGTCTAAACGTACCAATACCCTGCCCCTACGGCTTTCCAAAATCCTAACCCTAACCCTAGCCCTGGCTCGTGGTCCTGACACCTCACCTTGACCATTGACATCAACCATGCCTCACCATAAACCTCATCCACCATCTTGCACTCCCTTTCTCATCAGAACTAGAAGCCAACTCTATCCATAAAGCCAATGTCTCTGCATACCAGAGAGAACAAAAAATTTTAACTCTAAATCTGGTGCCTGGACCTATACACAAAGCGTCATTATCACAAACACCCAGGGATCTCCTCAACACGGAAACGCAAATTCACACTCGCACTCACATCAGAGGTAGACCCTAACCCTAATAATTAACTTATCCTTTCTGCACAACAGCCCTAACCTCTATATTCAAAGCCTAGCCATGACTCTTGGTCCTGCCCCTTCACCATAACCATTGGCATCACCTGCGCTTCATCGTAATCCTAATCTTCAATCCCGAACGTGCCCTCCCATCGGAGAGAAACTCGAAATTTTTCCATAAACCTATCCTTCTTCTACACCTTACAGAGCACAATAAACTTACTCTAGCCCTCGGCATTTTACCTGATCCAAAACCAACAGCCTCAATGTCTGTCTTGCCGCACCATAAGCCTGAAGCTCAAGGTGGCCCTCGCCCTCACATCAGGGTCAGATGCAAACTCTAAATGTTACTCCACATTCCTGTAAATCTTACTGAACACCTAACCCTAACCCTAGCGCGAAGCCTTGGACTAGATTCTTCACCTACAACATTGATGTCAACTAAGACACATCTTAACTCGGAGCCTGAATTTCACATTCTCAATCACAACAGAAGAGAACCCTTATTCTCTCGGTAACCGTCTCTTCCGCAGAGATTTTCTCTCACAGATAGCCCTAACCCTCTCCCAGGACCCTTTCACTGAACCGCTACCATCAGCATCGACGTCTGTCATTCGTTCCCACAACCCTGAAGCTCGTTCTGGCCACTGCCCTCTTGTCAGAGTCGGATCAGAACGCTAAATGTCACTCAATTTTCCGCAGACTCCTTACCTTACAACTAATGCCAACCCTATCCCTGGTGCCAGGATCTGACACTTCACCTTCATCATTGATGTCACACTCACTTCACCTTAAACCTGAAACTTATTCTTGCCCAAAACCTCACATCAGAGGTGGATCCGAATTCTAACTGCAACCCTATCTCACCCGTACTCCTTATCGAACACATAATCCTAACCCTAGACCTGACCCTTGAACCAGAATCTTCACCTTCACCGTTGCTATCAACTATGACTCCCTTAATCCTCTGACTCGATCTCACACTCACACTCAATTCAGAATTTTTCGCAAATTCTGTCCATAACCATATTTTCTGCATAGACCTTTCCTTACAGAAAACCCTAACGCTAGCCCCGGATCCTTAACCTGAATGCTCACCGTCAGCATTGGTGTCACCGATGCCACATCTTGATGATGAAGTCCAAGCTGGCCTTCACCCACACGTCAGAGTAGGATGCTTAATCTAAACATAACCACATCCACCGCATAAACTTTAGACAATTGCCTAACACTAACCCTAGCACATTCCTGTGACATGAGCCTCCAAAATCATCAAGGACGTCACCCTTGCTCACTGCGACTCAATTGGACAGTTGCACTAAACTTGGAGAAGGACCCTCAGTCTAAACGTACCAATTGCCTGCACCTACAGCTTTCCAAAAACCTAACCCTAACACTACCCCTGGCTCGGGATCCTGACACCTCTCCTTGACCATTGACGTCATCCGTGCCTAACCATAAACCTGATCCACCATCTTGCGCACCCTGTCACATCAGACTCAGAAGCTAACTCTATCCGTAAAGAGAATGTTTCTGTATACCAGAGAGAACACAGAATTTTAACCCTGAAACTGATGCCTGGACCTGTATACAGAGTGTCAGCATCGGAGACACCCAGGGATCTCCCAACACGGCAACACAATTTCACAGTCACAGTCACATCAGAGCTAGACCTTAAGTCTTATAATTAACTTATTCTTTCTGTACTAGAGCCCGAACCAGTAATTCTAACCCTAGCCATGACTCTTGGACATGCCCCTTAATCGTAACCATTGGCATCACTCACGCTTCATCGTAACCCTTTACCTCAATCCCGCACTTGCCCTCCCATCAGAGAGAAACCTGAAGCCTTTCCATAACCCTATCCTTCCTGTACACCTTACAGAACAAAACTAAACTTACTCTAGCCCTTGACACTATACCTGAACCGACACTGTCAGCTTCAACGTCTGTCATGCCGAACCATAAGCCTGAATCTCAAGGTCGCCGTCACCCTCACGTCAGGGACAGATGCGAACTCTAAATGTAACTGCATAATCCTGTCAATCGTACTGAGCACCTAACCCTAACCCTAGTGCCGTACCCTGGACTTGATTTGTCACCCGCAGCAATGATGTCAACTACGACACATCTTAATTCGGAGCTTGAATCTCACACTCGCACTGACATCAGAAGAGAACCATAGTTCTTTCGGAAACCGTCTTTTCCGCACTGATTTTCTCTTACAGATAACACTAAGCGTATCCCAGGCCCCTTTCACTGAACCGCCACCATCAGCATCGACGTCTGTCATTCCTCCCCATAATCCTGAAGCTCGTTCTGGACGCTGCCCTCATGTCAGAGTCGGATCAGTACTCTAACTGTCACTCGATCTGTAGCATACTCCTTACCTTACAACTAATGCTGACCCTATCCCTGGTACCGGGATCTGACACTTCACCTTCATCATTGTTGTGACCCTCACTTCACCTGAAACTTAAACTTATTCTTGCACTCACCCTCACATCAGAGGCGGATCCGAATTCTAACTGCAACCCTACTTCACCCGTACTCCTTTTCAAACCCATAACCCTTCCCTAGATCTGAACCTTGAATCAGATTATTCACCTTCATCGTTGCTGCCCACTATGACACCCTTAATGGTGTGACTCGATCTCACACTCGCCCTCAACTTAGAATTGCACCCTAATTCTTTCCATAATCATATTATCTGCATAAACCTGCATAGGCCTTTCCTTACAGAAAACTCTAACCCTAGAACAGGTTCCTTTAACTGCATGCTCACCACCAGCATTGATGTCACCGATGCCATACCTTAATGATGAAGTCCAAACTGGCCTTCACCCACACGTCAGAGTGGGATCCTCTATCTAAACATAACCACATAAACGGCATAAACTAAAACAATTCCCTATCCCTAACCCTAGCACATACCTGTGGCCTGACCTTCCATAATCTCCATGGATGTGACCCTTGCCTCATTGTAAGCCTGCGACTGAATTGGACAGTTGCCCTAACCTTGCAGAAGGACCCTCAGTCTAAACGTACCAATACCCTGACCCCTACGGCTTTCCAAAATCCTAACCCTAACCCTAGCCCTGGCTCGTGGTCCTGACACCTCACCTTGACCATTGACATCAACCATGCCTCACCATGAACCTGATCCACCATCTTGCACTCCCTTTCTCATCAGAACTAGAAGCCATCTCTATCCATAAAGCCACTGTCTCTGCATACCAGAGAGAACAAAAAAATTTAACTCTAAAACTGGTGCCTGGACCTATACACAAAGCATCATTATCACAAACACCCAGGGATCTCCTCAACACGGAAACGCAAATTCACACTCGCACTCACATCAGATGTAGACCCTAACCCTAATAATTAACTTATCCTTTCTGCACAACATCCCTAACCTCTATATTCAAAGCCTAGCCATGACTCTTGGACCTGCCCCTTCACCATAACCATTGGCATCACCTGCGCTTCATCGTAATCCTAATCTTCAATCCCGAACGTGCCCTCCCATCGGAGAGAAACTCGAAATTTTTCCATAAACCTATCCTTCTTCTACACCTTACAGAGCACAATAAACTTACTCTAGCCCTCGGCATTTTACCTGATCCAAAACCAACAGCCTCAATGTCTGTCTTGCCGCACCATAAGCCTGAAGCTCAAGGTGGCCCTCGCCCTCACTTCAGGGTCAGATGCAAACTCTAAATGTTACTCCGCATTCCTGTAAATCTTCCTGAACACCTAACCCTAACCCTAGCGCGAAGCCTTAGACTAGATTCTTCACCTACAACATTGATGTCAACTAAGACACATCTTAACTCGGAGCCTGAATTTCACATTCTCAATCACAACAGAAGAGAACACTTATTCTCTCGGTAACCGTCTCTTCCGCAGAGATTTTCTCTCACAGATAGCCCTAACCCTCTCCCAGGACCCTTTCACTGAACCGCTACCATCAGCATCGACGTCTGTCATTCGTGCCCACAACCCTGAAGCTCGTTCTGGCCACTGCCCTCTTGTCAGAGTCGGATCAGAACGCTAAATGTCACTCAATTTTCCGCAGACTCCTTACCTTACAACTAATGCCAACCCTATCCCTGGTGCCAGGATCTGACACTTCACCTTCATCATTGATGTCACACTCACTTCACCTTAAACCTTAAACTTATTCTTGCACAAAACCTCACATGAGAGGTGGATGCGAATTCTAACTGCAACCCTATCTCACCCGTACTCCTTATCGAACACATAACCCTAACCCTAGATCTGACCCTTGAACCAGAATCTTCACCTTCTCCGTTGCTATCAACTATGACTCCCTTAATCCTCTGACTCGATCACACACTCACACTCAATTCAGAATTTTTCGCAAATTCTTTCCATAACCATATTTTCTGCATAGACCTTTCCTTACAGAAAACCCTAACCCTAGCCCCGGATCCTTAACCTGAATGCTCACCGTCAGCATTGGTGTCACCGATGCCACATCTTGATGATGAAGTCCAAGCTGGCCTTCACCCACACGTCAGAGTAGGATGCTTAATCTAAACATAACCACATCCACCGCATAAACTTTAGACAATTGCCTAACCGTAACCATAGCACATTCCTGTGACCTGAGCCTCCAAAATCATCATGGACGTCACCCTTGCCTCACTGCGACTCAATTGGACAGTTGCCTTAATCTTGGAGAAGGAACCTCAGTCTAAACGTACCAATTGCCTGCCCCTACAGCTTTCCATAAACCTAACCCTAACACTACCCCTGGCTCGGGGTCCTGACACCTCACCTTGACCATTGACGTCATCCGTGCCTCACCATAAACCTGATCCACCATCTTGCGCACCCTGTCACATCAGACTCAGAAGCTAACTCTATCCGTAAAGAGAATGTTTCTGTATACCAGAGAGAACACAGAATTTTAACCCTGAAACTGATGCCTGGACCTGTATACAGAGTGTCAGCATCGGAGACACCCAGGGATCTCCCAACACGGCAACACAATTTCACAGTCACAGTCACATCAGAGCTAGACCTTAAGTCTTATAATTAACTTATTCTTTCTGTACTAGAGCCCGAACCAGTAATTCTAACCCTAGCCATGACTCTGGGACATGCCCATTAATCGTAACCATTGGCATCACTCACGCTTCATCGTAATCCTTTACCTCAATCCCGCACTTGCCCTCCCATCAGAGAGAAACCTGAAGCCTTTCCATAACCCTATCCCTCCTGTACACCTTACAGAACAAAACTAAACTTACTCTAGCCCTTGTGACTATACGTGAACCGACACCGTCAGCTTCAACGTCTGTCATGCCGCACCATAAGCCTGAATCTCAAGGTCGCCGTCACCCTCACGTCAGGGACAGATGCGAACTCTAAATGTAACTGCATAATCCTGTCAATCTTACTGAACACCTAACCCTAACCCTAGTGTCACGCCCTGGACTAGATTTTTCACCCGCAGCAATGATGTCAACTACGACACATCTTAATTCGGAGCTTGAATCTCACACTCGCACTGATATCAGAAGAGAACCCTAATTCTTTCGGAAACCGTCTTTTCCGCACTGATTTTCTCTTACAGATAACCCTAAGCGTATCCCAGGCCCCTTTCACTGAACCGCCACCATCAGCATCGACGTCTGTCATTCCTCCCCATAATCCTGAAGCTCGTTCTGGACGCTGCCCTCATGTCAGAGTCGGATCAGTACTCTAACTGTCACTCAATCTGCAGCATACTCCTTACCTTACAACTAATGCTGACCCTATCCCTGGTACCGGGATCTGACACTTCACCTTCATCATTGTTGTGACCCTCACTTCACCTGAAACTTAAACTTATTCTTGCACTCACCCTCACATCAGAGGCGGATCCGAATTCTAACTGCAACCCTACTTCACCCGTACTCCTTATCAAACCCATAACCCTTCCCTAGATCTGAACCTTGAATCAGATTATTCACCTTCATCGTTGCTACCCACTATGACACCCTTAATGGTGTGACTCGATCTCACACTCGCCCTCAACTTAGAATTGCTCCCTAATTCTTTCCATAATCATATTATCTGCATAAACCTGCATAGCCCTTTCCTTACAGAAAACTCTAACCCTAGAACAGGTTCCTTTACCTGCATGCTCACCACCAGCATTGATGTCACCGATGCCATACCTTAATGATGAAGTCCGAACTGGCCTTCACACACACGTCAGAGTGGGATCCTCTATCTAAACATAACCACATCCACGGCATAAACTAAAACAATTCCCTATCCCTAACCCTAGCACATACCTCTGGCCTGACCATCCATAATCTCCATGGATGTGACCCTTGCCTCATTGTAAGCCTGCGACTGAATTGGACAGTTGCTCTAACCTTGCAGAAGGACCCTCAGTCTACACGTACCAATACCCTGCCCCTACGGCTTTCCAAAATCCTAACCCTAACCCTAGCCCTGGCTCGTGGTCCTGACATTCACCTTGACCATTGACGTCAACCATGCCTCACCATAAACCTGATCCACCAACTTGCACTCCCTTTCTCATCAGAACTAGAAGCCAACCCTATCCATAAAGCCACTGTCTCTGCATACCAGAGAGAACAAAAAATTTAACTCTAAAACTGGTGCCTGGACCTATACACAAAGCGTCATTATCACAAACACCCAGGGATCTCCTCAACACGGAAACGCAAATTCACACTCGCACTCACATCAGAGGTAGACCCTAACCCTAATAATTAACTTATCCTTTCTGCACAACAGCCCTAACCTCTATATTCAAAGCCTAGCCATGACTCTTGGACCTGCCCCTTCACCATAACCGTTGGCATCACCTGCGCTTCATCGTAATCCTTATCTTCAATCCCGAACGTGCCCTCCAATCGGAGAGAAACTCGAAATTTTTTCATAAACCTATCCTTCTTCTACACCTTACAGAGCACAATAAACTTACTCTAGCCCTCGGCATTTTACCTGATCCAAAACCAACAGCCTCAATGTCTGTCTTGCCGCACCATAAGCCTGAAGCTCAAGGTGGCCCTCGCCCTCACTTCAGGGTCAGATGCAAACTCTAAATGTTACTCCACATTCCTGTAAATCTTAGTGCACACCGAACCCTAACCCTAGCGCGAAGCCTTGGACTAGATTCTTCACCTACAACATTGATGTCAACTAAGACACATCTTAACTCGGAGCCTGAATTTCACATTCTCAATCACAACAGAAGAGAACCCTTATTCTCTCGGTAACCGTCTCTTCCGCAGAGATTTTCTCTCACAGATAGCCCTAACCCTCTCCCAGGACCCTTTCACTGAACCGCTACCATCAGCATCGACGTCTGCCATTCGTGCCCACAACCCTGAAGCTCGTTCTGGCCACTGCCCTCTTGTGAGAGTCGGATCAGAACGCTAAATGTCACTCAATTTTCCGCAGACTCCTTACCTTACAACTAATGCCAACCCTATCCCTGGTGCCAGGATCTGACACTTCACCTTCATCATTGATGTCACACTCACTTCACCTTAAACCTTAAACTTATTCTTGCACAAAACCTCACATCAGAGGTGGATCCGAATTCTAACGGCAACCATATCTCACCCGTACTCCCTATCGAACACATAACCCTAACCCTAGATCTGACACTTGAACCAGAATCTTCACCTTCACCGTTGCTATCAACTATGACTCCCTTAATCCTCTGACTCGACCTCACACTCACACTCAATTCAGAATTTTTCGCAAATTCTGTCCATAACCATATTTTCTGCATAGACCTTTCCTTACAGAAAACCCTAACCCTAGCCCCGGATCCTTAACCTGAATGCTCACCGTCAGCATCGGTGTCACCGATGCCACATCTTGATGATGAAGTCCAAGCTGGCCTTCACCCACACGTCAGAGTAGGATGCTTAATCTAAACATAACCACATCCACCGCGTAAACTTTAGACAATTGCCTAACCCTAACCCTAGCACATTCCTGTGACCTGAGCCTCCAAAATCATCATGGACGTCACCCTTGCCTCACTGCGACTCAATTGGACAGTTGCCCTAAACTTGGAGAAGGACCCTCAGTCTAAACGTACCAATTGCCTGCCCCTACAGCTTTCCAAAAACCTAACCCTAACACTACCCCTGGCTCGGGGTCCTGACACCTCACCTTGACCATTGACGTCATCCATGCCTCACCATAAACCTGATCCACCATCTTGCGCACCCTGTCACATCAGACTCAGAAGCTAACTCTATCCGTAAAGACAATGTTTCTGTATACCAGAGAGAACACAGAATTTTAACCCTGAAACTGATGCCTGGACCTGTATACAGAGTGTCAGCATAGGAGACACCCAGGGATCTCTCAACACGGCAACACAATTTCACAGTCACAGTCTCATCAGAGCTAGACCTTAAGTCTTATAATTAACTTATTCTTTCTGTACTAGAGCCCGAACCAGTAATTATAACCCTAGCCATGACTCTGGGACATGCCCCTTAATCGTAACCATTGGCATCACTCACGCTTCATTGTAATCCTTTATCTCAATCCCGCACTTGCCCTCCCATCAGAGAGAAACCTGAAGCCTTTCCATAACCCTATTCTTCCTGTACACCTTACAGAACAAAACTAAACTTACTCTAGCCCTTGGGACTATACCTGAACCGACACCATCAGCTTCAACGTCTGTCATGCCGCACCATAAGCCTGAATCTCAAGGTCGCCGTCACCCTCACGACAGGGACAGATGCGAACTCTAAATGTAACTGCATAATCCTGTCAATCGTACTGAGCACCTAACCCTAACCCTAGTGCCGTGCCCTGGACTAGATTTTTCACCCGCAGCAATGATGTCAACTACGACACATCTTAATTCGGAGCTTGAATCTCACACTCGCACTGACATCAGAAGAGAACCCTAATTCTTTCGGAAACCGTCTTTTCCGCACTGATTTTCTCTTACAGATAACCCTAAGCGTATCCCAGGCCCCTTTCACTGAACCGCCACCATCAGCATCGACGTCTGTCATTCCTCCCCATAATCCTGAAGCTCGTTCTGGACGCTGCCCTCATGTCAGAGTCGGATCAGTACTCTAACTGTCACTCGATCTGCAGCATACTCCTTACCTTACAACTAATGCTGACCCTATCCCTGGTACCGGGATCTGACACTTCACCTTCATCATTGTTGTGACCCTCACTTCACCTGAAACTTAAACTTATTCTTGCACTCACCCTCACATCAGAGGCGGATCCGAATTCTAACTGCAACCCTACTTCACCCGTACTCCTTATCAAACCCATAACCCTACCCTAGATCTGAACCTTGAATCAGATTATTCACCTTCATCGTTGCTACCCACTATGACACCCTTAATGGTGTGACTCGATCTCACACTCGCCCTCAATTTAGAATTGCACCCTAATTCTGTCCATAACCATATTATCTGCATAAACCTGCATAGGCCTTTCCTTACAGAAAACTCTAACCCTAGAACAGGTTCCTTTAACTGCATGCTCACCACCAGCATTGATGTCACCGATGCCATACCTTAATGATGAAGTCCAAACTGGCCTTCACCCACACGTCAGAGTGGGATCCTCTATCTAAACATAACCACATCCACGGCATAAACTAAAACAATTCCCTATCCCTAACCCTAGCACATACCTGTGGCCTAACCTTCCATAATCTCCATGGATGTGACCCTTGCCTCATTGTAAGCCTGCGACTGAATTGGACAGTTGCCCTAACCTTGCAGAAGGACCCTCAGTCTAAACGTACCAATACCCTGCCCCTACGGCTTTCCAAAATCCTAACCCTAACCCTAGCCCTGGCTCGTGGTCCTGACACCTCACCTTGACCATTGACGTCAACCATGCCTCACCATAAACCTCATCCACCATCTTGCACTCCCTTCTCATCAGAACTAGAAGCCAACTCTATCCATAAAGCCAATGTCTCTGCATACCAGAGAGAACAAAAAATTTTAACTCTAAAACTGGTGCCTGGACCTATACACAAAGCGTCATTATCACAAACACCCAGGGATCTCCTCAACACGGAAACGCAAATTCACACTCGCACTCACATCAGAGGTACACTCTAACCCTAATAATTAACTTATCCTTTCTGCACAACAGCCCTAACCTCTATATTCAAACCCTAGCCATGACTCTTGGTCGTGCCCCTTCACCATAACCATTGGCATCACCTGCGCTTCATCGTAATCCTAATCTTCAATCCCGAACGTGCCCTCCCATCGGAGAGAAACTCGAAATTTTTCCATAAACCTATCCTTCTTCTACACCTTACAGAGCACAATAAACTTACTCTAGCCCTCGGCATTTTACCTTATCCAAAACCAACAGCCTCAATGTCTGTCTTGCCGCACCATAAGCCTGAAGCTCAAGGTGGCCCTCGCCCTCACATCAGGGTCAGATGCAAACTCTAAATGTTACTCCACATTCCTGTAAATCTTACTGAACACCTAACCCTAACCCTAGCGCGAAGCCTTGGACTAGATTCTTCACCTACAACATTGATGTCAACTAAGACACATCTTAACTCGGAGCCTGAATTTCACATTCTCAATCACAACAGAAGAGAACCCTTATTCTCTCGGTAACCGTCTCTTCCGCAGAGATTTTCTCTCACAGATAGCCCTAACCCTCTCCCAGGACCCTTTCACTGAACCGCTACCATCAGCATCGACGTCTGTCATTCGTTCCCACAACCCTGAAGCTCGTTCTGGCCACTGCCCTCTTGTCAGAGTCGGATCAGAACGCTAAATGTCACTCAATTTTCCGCAGACTCCTTACCTTACAACTAATGCCAACCCTATCCCTGGTGCCAGGATCTGACACTTCACCTTCATCATTGATGTCACACTCACTTCACCTTAAACCTGAAACTTATTCTTGCCCAAAACCTCACATCAGAGGTGGATCCGAATTCTAACTGCAACCCTATCTCACCCGTACTCCTTATCGAACACATAATCCTAACCCTAGACCTGACCCTTGAACCAGAATCTTCACCTTCACCGTTGCTATCAACTATGACTCCCTTAATCCTCTGACTCGATCTCACACTCACACTCAATTCAGAATTTTTCGCAAATTCTGTCCATAACCATATTTTCTGCATAGACCTTTCCTTACAGAAAACCCTAACCCTAGCCCCGGATCCTTAACCTGAATGCTCACCGTCAGCATTGGTGTCACCGATGCCACATCTTGATGATGAAGTCCAAGCTGGCCTTCACACACACGTCAGAGTAGGATGCTTAATCTAAACATAACCACATCCACTGCATAAACTTTAGACAATTGCCTAACACTAACCCTAGCACATTCCTGTGACATGAGCCTCCAAAATCATCAAGGACGTCACCCTTGCCTCACTGCGACTCAATTGGACAGTTGCCCTAAACTTGGAGAAGGACCCTCAGTCTAAACGTACCAATTGCCTGCACCTACAGCTTTCCAAAAACCTAACCCTAACACTACCCCTGGCTCGGGATCCTGACACCTCACCTTGACCATTGACGTCATCCGTGCCTAACCATAAACCTGATCCACCATCTTGCGCACCCTGTCACATCAGACTCAGAAGCTAACTCTATCCGTAAAGAGAATGTTTCTGTATACCAGAGAGAACACAGAATTTTAACCGTGAAACTGATGCCTGGACCTGTATACAGAGTGTCAGCATCGGAGACACCCAGGGATCTCCCAACACGGCAACACAATTTCACAGTCACAGTCACATCAGAGCTAGACCTTAAGTCTTATAATTAACTTATTCTTTCTGTACTAGAGCCCGAACCAGTAATTCTAACCCTAGCCATGACTCTTGGACATGCCCCTTAATCGTAACCATTGGCATCACTCACGCTTCATCGTAACCCTTTACCTCAATCCCGCACTTGCCCTCCCATCAGAGAGAAACCTGAAGCCTTTCCATAACCCTATCCTTCCTGTACACCTTACAGAACAAAACTAAACTTACTCTAGCCCTTGACACTATACCTGAACCGACACCGTCAGCTTCAACGTCTGTCATGCCGCACCATAAGCCTGAATCTCAAGGTCGCCGTCACCCTCACGTCAGGGACAGATGCGAACTCTAAATGTAACTGCATAATCCTGTCAATCGTACTGAGCACCTAACCCTAACCCTAGTGCCGTGCCCTGGACTAGATTTTTCACCCGCAGCAATGATGTCAACTACGACACATCTTAATTCGGAGCTTGAATCTCACACTCGCACTGACATCAGAAGAGAACCATAGTTCTTTCGGAAACCGTCTTTTCCGCACTGATTTTCTCTTACAGATAACACTAAGCGTATCCCAGGCCCCTTTCACTGAACCGCCACCATCAGCATCGACGTCTGTCATTCCTCCCCATAATCCTGAAGCTCGTTCTGGACGCTGCCCTCATGTCAGAGTCGGATCAGTACTCTAACTGTCACTCGATCTGCAGCATACTCCTTACCTTACAACTAATGCTGACCCTATCCCTGGTACCGGGATCTGACACTTCACCTTCATCATTGTTGTGACCCTCACTTCACCTGAAACTTAAACTTATTCTTGCACTCACCCTCACATCAGAGGCGGATCCGAATTCTAACTGCAACCCTACTTCACCCGTACTCCTTATCAAACCCATAACCCTACCCTAGATCTGAACCTTGAATCAGATTATTCACCTTCATCGTTGCTACCCACTATGACACCCTTAATGGTGTGACTCGATCTCACACTCGCCCTCAACTTAGAATTGCACCCTAATTCTTTCCATAATCATATTATCTGCATAAACCTGCATAGGCCTTTCCTTACAGAAAACTCTAACCCTAGAACAGGTTCCTTTAACTGCATGCTCACCACCAGCATTGATGTCACCGATGCCATACCTTAATGATGAAGTCCAAACTGGCCTTCACCCACACGTCAGAGTGGGATCCTCTATCTAAACATAACCACATCCACGGCATAAACTAAAACAATTCCCTATCCCTAACCCTAGCACATACCTGTGGCCTGACCTTCCATAATCTCCATGGATGTGACCCTTGCCTCATTGTAAGCCTGCGACTGAATTGGACAGTTGCCCTAACCTTGCAGAAGGACCCTCAGTCTAAACGTACCAATACCCTGCCCCTACGGCTTTCCAAAATCCTAACCCTAACCCTAGCCCTGGCTCGTGGTCCTGACACCTCACCTTGACCATTGACGTCAACCATGCCTCACCATAAACCTGATCCACCATCTTGCACTCCCTTTCAAATCAGAAGTAGAAGCCATCTCTATCCATAAAGCCAATGTCTCTGCATACCAGAGAGAACAAAAAAATTTAACTCTAAAACTGGTGCCTGGACCTATACACAAAGCATCATTATCACAAACACCCAGGGATCTCCTCAACACGGAAACGCAAATTCACACTCGCACTCACATCAGATGTAGACACTAACCCTAATAATTAACTTATCCTTTCTACACAACATCCCTAACCTCTATATTCAAAGCCAAGCCATGACTCTTGGACCTGCCCCTTCACCATAACCATTGGCATCACCTGCGCTTCATCGTAATCCTAATCTTCAATCCCGAACGTGCCCTCCCATCGGAGAGAAACTCGAAATTTTTCCATAAACCTATCCTTCTTCTACACCTTACAGAGCACAATAAACTTACTCTAGCCCTCGGCATTTTACCTGATCCAAAACCAACAGCCTCAATGTCTGTCTTGCCGCACCATAAGCCTGAAGCTCAAGGTGGCCCTCCCCCTCACTTCAGGGTCAGATGCAAACTCTAAATGTTACTCCACATTCCTGTAAATCTTCCTGAACACGTAACCCTAACCCTAGCGCGAAGCCTTAGACTAGATTCTTCACCTACAACATTGATGTTAACTAAGACACATCTTAACTCGGAGCCTGAATTTCACATTCTCAATCACAACAGAAGAGAACCCTTATTCTCTCGGTAACCGTCTCTTCCGCAGAGATTTTCTCTCACAGATAGCCCTAACCCTCTCCCAGGACCCTTTCACTGAACCGCTTCCATCAGCATCGACGTCTGTCAATCGTGCCCACAACCCTGAAGCTCGTTCTGGCCACTGCCCTCTTGTCAGAGTCGGATCAGAACGCTAAATGTCACTCAATTTTCCGCAGACTCCTTACGTTACAGCTAATGCCAACCCTATCCCTGGTGCCAGGATCTGACACTTCACCTTCATAATTGATGTCACACTCACTTCACATTAAACCTTAAACTTATTCTTGCACAAAACCTCACATGAGAGGTGGATGCGAATTCTAACTGCAACCCTATCTCACCCGTACTCCTTATCGAACACATAACCCTAACCCTAGATCTGACCCTTGAACCAGAATCTTCACTTTCTCCGTTGCTATCAACTATGACTCCCTTAATCCTCTGACTCGATCACACACTCACACTCAATTCAGAATTTTTCGCAAATTCTGTCCATAACCATATTTTCTGCATAGACCTTTCCTTACAGAAAACCCTAACCCTAGCCCCGGATCCTTAACCTGAATGCTCACCGTCAGCATTGGTGTCACCGATGCCACATCTTTATGATGAAGTCCAAGCTGGCCTTCACCCACACGTCAGAGTAGGATGCTTAATCTAAACATAACCACATCCACCGCATAAACTTTAGACAATTGCCTAAACGTAACCCTAGCACATTCCTGTGACCTGAGCCTCCAAAATCATCATGGACGTCACCCTTGCCTCACTGCGACTCAATTGGACAGTTGCCTTAATCTTGGAGAAGGAACCTCAGTCTAAACGTACCAATTGCCTGCCCCTACAGCTTTCCAAAAACCTAACCCTAACACTACCCCTGGCTCGGGGTCCTGACACCTCACCTTGACCATTGACGTAATCCGTGCCTCACCATAAACCTGATCCACCATCTTGCGCACCCTGTCACATCAGACTCAGAAGCTAACTCTATCCGTAAAGAGAATGTTTCTGTATACCAGAGAGAACACAGAATTTTAACCCTGAAACTGATGCCTGGACCTGTATACAGAGTGTCAGCATCGGAGACACCCAGGGATCTCCCAACACGGCAACACAATTTCACAGTCACAGTCACATCAGAGCTAGACCTTAAGTCTTATAATTAACTTATTCTTTCTGTACTAGAGCCCGAACCAGTAATTCTAACCCTAGCCATGACTCTGGGACATGCCCCTTAATCGTAACCATTGGCATCACTCACGCTTCATCGTAATTCTTTACCTCAATCCCGCACTTGCCCTCCCATCAGAGAGAAACCTGAAGCCTTTCCATAACCCTATCCCTCCTGTACACCTTACAGAACAAAACTAAACTTACTCTAGCCCTTGTGAATATACGTGAACCGACACCGTCAGCTTCAACGTCTGTCATGCCGCACCATAAGCCTGAATCTCAAGGTCGCCGTCACCCTCACGTCAGGGACAGATGCGAACTCTAAATGTAACTGCATAATCCTGTCAATCTTACTGAACACCTAACGCTAACCCTAGTGTCACGCCCTGGACTAGATTTTTCACCCGCAGCAATGATGTCAACTACGACACATCTTAATTCGGAGCTTGAATCTCACACTCGCACTGACATCAGAAGAGAACCCTAATTCTTTCGGAAACCGTCTTTTCCGCACTGATTTTCTCTTACAGATAACCCTAAGCGTATCCCAGGCCCCTTTCACTGAACCGCCACCATCAGCATCGACGTCTGTCATTCCTCCCCATAATCCTGAAGCTCGTTCTGGACGCTGCCCTCATGTCAGAGTCGGATCAGTACTCTAACTGTCACTCAATCTGCAGCATACTCCTTACCTTACAACTAATGCTGACCCTATCCCTGGTACCGGTATCTGACACTTCACCTTCATCATTGTTGTGACCCTCACTTCACCTGAAAC
Source organism: Manis javanica (assembly GCF_040802235.1). Lineage (NCBI taxonomy): Eukaryota > Metazoa > Chordata > Mammalia > Pholidota > Manidae > Manis > Manis javanica. The sequence continues at coordinate 37,562,899 of NC_133169.1, read as the reverse complement.
TTAAACTTATTCTTGCACTCACCCTCACATCAGAGGCGGATCCAAATTCTAACTGCAACCCTACTTCACCCGTACTCCTTATCAAACCCATAACCCTTCCCTAGATCTGAACCTTGAATCAGATTATTCACCTTCATCGTTGCTACCCACTATGACACCCTTAATGGTGTGACTCGATCTCACACTCGCCCTCAACTTAGAATTGCACCCTAATTCTTTCCATAATCATATTATCTGCATAAACCTGCATAGCCCTTTCCTTACAGAAAACTCTAACCCTAGAACAGGTTCCTTTACCTGCATGCTCACCACCAGCATTGATGTCACCGATGCCATACCTTAATGATGAAGTCCGAACTGGCCTTCACCCACACGTCAGAGTGGGATCCTCTATCTAAACATAACCACATCCACGGCATAAACTAAAACAATTCCCTATCCCTAACCCTAGCACATACCTGTGGCCTGACCATCCATAATCTCCATGGATGTGACCCTTGCCTCATTGTAAGCCTGCGACTGAATTGGACAGTTGCCCTAACCTTGCAGAAGGACCCTCAGTCTAAACGTACCAATACCCTGCCCCTACGGCTTTCCAAAATCCTAATGCTAACCCTAGCCCTGGCTCGTGGTCCTGACACCTCACCTTGACCATTGACGTCAACCATGCATCACCATAAACCTGATCCACCAACTTGCACTCCCTTTCTCATCAGAACTAGAAGCCAACCCTATCCATAAAGCCACTGTCTCTGCATACCAGAGAGAACAAAAAATTTTAACTCTAAAACTGGTGCCTGGACCTATACACAAAGCGTCATTATCACAAACACCCAGGGATCTCCTCAACACGGAAAAGCAAATTCACACTCGCACTCACATCAGAGGTAGACCCTAACCCTAATAATTAACTTATCCTTTCTGCACAACAGCCCTAACCTCTATATTCAAAGCCTAGCCATGACTCTTGGACCTGCCCCTTCACCATAACCGTTGGCATCACCTGCGCTTCATCGTAATCCTAATCTTCAATCCCGAACGTGCCCTCCCATCGGAGAGAAACTCGAAATTTTTCCATAAACCTGTCCTTCTTCTACACCTTACAGAGCACAATAAACTTACTCTAGCCCTCGGCATTTTACCTGATCCAAAACCAACAGCCTCAATGTCTGTCTTGCCGCACCATAAGCCTGAAGCTCAAGGTGGCCCTCGCCCTCACTTCAGGGTCAGATGCAAACTCTAAATGTTACTCCACATTCCTGTAAATCTTCCTGAACACCGAACCCTAACCCTAGCGCGAAGCCTTGGACTAGATTCTTCACCTACAACATTGATATCAACTAAGACACATCTTAACTCGGAGCCTGAATTTCACATTCTCAATCACAACAGAAGAGAACCCTTATTCTCTCGGTAACCGTCTCTTCCGCAGAGATTTTCTCTCACAGATAGCCCTAACCCTCTCCCAGGACCCTTTCACTGAACCGCTACCATCAGCATAAACGTCTGCCATTCGTGCCCACAACCCTGAAGCTCGTTCTGGCCACTGCCCTCTTGTCAGAGTCGGATCAGAACGCTAAATGTCACTCAATTTTCCGCAGACTCCTTACCTTACAACTAATGCCAACCCTATCCCTGGTGCCAGGATCTGACACTTCACCTTCATCATTGATGTCACACTCACTTCATCTTAAACCTTAAACTTATTCTTGCACAAAACCTCACATCAGAGGTGGATCCGAATTCTAACGGCAACCATATCTCACCCGTACTCCCTATCGAACACATAACCCTAACCCTAGATCTGACCCTTGAACCAGAATCTTCACCTTCACCGTTGCTATCAACTATGACTCCCTTAATCCTCTGACTCGACCTCACACTCACACTCAATTCAGAATTTTTCGCAAATTCTGTCCATAACCATATTTTCTGCATAGACCTTTCCTTACAGAAAACCCTAACCCTAGCCCCGGATCCTTAACCTGAATGCTCACCGTCAGCATTGGTGTCAACGATGCCACATCATGATGATGAAGTCCAAGCTGGCCTTCACCCACACGTCAGAGTAGGATGCTTAATCTAAACATAACCACATCCACCGCATAAACTTTAGACAATTGCCTAACCCTAACCCTAGCACATTCCTGTGACCTGAGCCTCCAAAATCATCATGGACGTCACCCTTGCCTCACTGCGACTCAATTGGACAGTTGCCCTAAACTTGGAGAAGGACCCTCAGTCTAAACGTACCAATTGCCTGCCCCTACAGCTTTCCAAAAACCTAACCCTAACACTACCCCTGGCTCGGGGTCCTGACACCTCACCTTGACCATTGACGTCATCCGTGCCTCACCATAAACCTGATCCACCATCTTGCGCACCCTGTCACATCAGACTCAGAAGGTAACTCTATCCGTAAAGAGAATGTTTCTGTATACCAGAGAGAACACAGAATTTTAACCCTGAAACTGATGCCTGGACCTGTATACAGAGTGTCAGCATCTGAGACACCCAGGGATCTCCCAACACGGCAACACAATTTCACAGTCACAGTCACATCAGAGCTAGACCTTAAGTCTTATAATTAACTTATTCTTTCTGTACTAGAGCCCGAACCAGTAATTCTAACCCAAGCCATGACTCTTGGACATGCCCCTTAATCGTAACCATAGGCATCACTCACGCTTCATCGTAATCCTTTACCTCAATCCCGCACTTGCCCGCCCATCAGAGAGAAACCTGAAGCCTTTCCATAACCCTATCCTTCCTGTACACCTTACAGAACAAAACTAAACTTACTCTAGCCCTTGGGACTATACCTGAACCGACACCGTCAGCTTCAACGTCTGTCATGCCGCACCATAAGCCTGAATCTCAAGGTCGCCGTCACCCGCACGTCAGGGACAGATGCGAACTCTAAATGCAACTGCATAATCCTGTCAATCTTACTGAACACCTAACCCTAACCCTAGTGCCAAGCCCTGGACTAGATTTTTCACCCGCAGCAATGATGTCAACTACGACACATCTTAATTCGGAGCTTGAATCTCACACTCGCACTGACATCAGAAGAGAACCCTAATTCTTTCGGAAACCGTCTTTTCCGCACTGATTTTCTCTTACAGATAACCCTAAGCGTATCCCAGGCCCCTTTCACTGAACCGCCACCATCAGCATCGACGTCTGTCATTCCTCCCCATAATCCTGAAGCTCGTTCTGGACGCTGCCCTCATGTCAGAGTCGGATCAGTACTCTAACTGTCACTCAATCTGCAGCATACTAATTACCTTACAACTAATGCTGACCCTATCCCTGGTACCGGGATCTGACACTTCACCTTCATCATTGTTGTGACCCTCACTTCACCTGAAACTTAAACTTATTCTTGCACTCACCCTCACATCAGAGGCGGATCCGAATTCTAACTGCAACCCTACTTCACCCGTACTCCTTATCAAACCCATAACCCTACCCTAGATCTGAACCTTGAATCAGATTATTCACCTTCATCGCTGCTACCCACTATGACACCCTTAATGGTGTGACTCGATCTCACACTCGCCCTCAATTTAGAATTGCACCCTAATTCTGTCCATAACCATATTATCTGCATAAACCTGCATAGACATTTACTTACAGAAAACTCTAACCCTAAAACAGGTTCCTTTACCTGCATGCTCACCACCAGCATTGATGTCACCGATGCCATACCTTAATGATGAAGTCCAAACTGGTCTTCACCCACACGTCTGAGTAGGATCCTCTATCTAAACATAACCACATACACGGCATAAACTAAAACAATTCCCTATCCCTAACCCTAGCACATTCCTGTGGCCTGACCATCCATAATCTCCATGGATGTGACCCTTGCCTCATTGTAAGCCTGTGACTGAATTGGACAGTTGCCCTAACCTTGCAGAAGGACCCTCAGTCTAAACGTACCAATACCCTGCCCCTACGGCTTTCCAAAATCCTAACCCTTACCCTAGCCCTGGCTCGTGGTCCTGACACCTCACCTTGACCATTGACGTCAACCATGCCTCACCATAAACCTGATCCACCATCTTGCACTCCCTTTCTCATCAGAACTAGAAGCCATCTCTATCCATAAAGCCAATGTCTCTGCATACCAGAGAGAACAAAAAATTTTAACTCTAAAACTGGTGCCTGGACCTATACACAAAGCGTCATTATCACAAACAAACAGGGATCTCCTCAACACGGAAACGCAAATTCACACTCGCACTCAGATCAGAGGTAGACCCTAACCCTAATAATTAACTTATCCTTTCTGCACAACAGCCCTAACGTCTATATTCAAAGCCTAGCCATGACTCTTGGACCTGCCCCTTCACCATAACCGTTGGCATCACCTGCGCTTCATCGTAATCCTAATCTTCAATCCCGAACGTGCCCTCCCATCGGAGAGAAACTCGAAATTTTTCCATAAACCTATCCTTCTTCTACACCTTACAGAGCACAATAAACTTACTCTAGCCCTCGGCATTTTACCTGATCCAAAACCAACAGCCTCAATGTCTGTCTTGCCGCACCATAAGCCTGAAGCTCAAGGTGGCCCTCGCCCTCACTTCAGGGTCAGATGCAAACTCTAAATGTTACTCCACATTCCTGTAAATCTTACTGAACTCCTAACCCTAACCCTAGCGCGAAGCCTTGGACTAGATTCTTCACCTACAACATTGATGTCAACTAAGACACATCTTAACTCGGAGCCTGAATTTCACATTCTCAATCACAACAGAAGAGAACCCTTATTCTCTCGGTAACCGTCTCTTCCGCAGAGATTTTCTCTCACAGATAGCCCTAACCCTCTCCCAGGACCCTTTCACTGAACCGCTACCATCAGCATCGACGTCTGTCATTCGTGCCCACAACCCTGAAGCTCGTTCTGGCCACTGCCCTCTTGTCAGAGTCGGATCAGAACGCTAAATGTCACTCAATTTTCCGCAGACTCCTTACGTTACAACTAATGCCAACCCTATCCCTGGTGCCAGGATCTGACACTTCACCTTCATCATTGATGTCACACTCACTTCACCTTAAACCTTAAACTTATTCTTGCACAAAACCTCACATCAAGGTGGATCCGAATTCTAACGGCAACCATATCTCACCCGTACTTCCTATCGAACACATAACCCTAACCCTAGATCTGACCCTTGAACCAGAATCTTCACCTTCACCGTTGCTATCAACTATGACTCCCTTAATCCTCTGACTCGACCTCACACTCACACTCAATTCAGAATTTTTCGCAAATTCTGTCCATAACCATATTTTCTGCATAGACCTTTCCTTACAGAAAACCCTAACCCTAGCCCCGGATCCTTAACCTGAATGCTCACCGTCAGCATTGGTGTCACCGATGCCACATCTTGATGATGAAGTCCAAGCTGGCCTTCACCCACACGTCAGAGTAGGATGCTTAATCTAAACATAACCACATCCACCGCATAAACTTTAGACAATTGCCTAACCCTAACCCTAGCACATTCCTGTGACCTGAGCCTCCAAAATCATCATGGACGTCACCCTTGCCTCACTGCGACTCAATTGGACAGTTGCCCTAAACTTGGAGAAGGACCCTCAGTCTAAACGTACCAATTGCCTGCCCCTACAGCTTTCCGAAAACCTAACCCTAACACTACCCCTGGCTCGGGGTCCTGACACCTCACCTTGACCATTGACGTCATCCATGCCTCACCATAAACCTGATCCACCATCTTGCGCACCCTGTCACATCAGACTCAGAAGCTAACTCTATCCGTAAAGGGAATGTTTCTGTATACCAGAGAGAACACAGAATTTTAACCCTGAAACTGATGCCTGGACCTGTATACAGAGTGTCAGCATCGGAGACACCCAGGGATCTCCCAACACGGAAACAATTTCACAGTCACAGTCACATCAGAGCTAGACCTTAAGTCTTATAATTAACTTATTCTTTCTGTACTAGAGCCCGAACCAGTAATTCTAACCCAAGGCATGACTCTTGGACATGCCCCTTAATCGTAACCATTGGCATCACTCACGCTTCATCGTAATCCTTTACCTCAATCCCGCACTTGCCCTCCCATCAGAGAGAAACCTGAAGCCTTTCCATAACCCTATCCTTCCTGTACACCTTACAGAACAAACCTAAACTTACTCTAGCCCTTGGGACTATACCTGAACCGACACCGTCAGCTTCAACATCTGTCATGCCGCACCATAAGCCTGAATCTCAAGGTCGCCGTCACCCGCACGTCAGGGACAGATGCGAACTCTAAATGTAACTGCATAATCCTGTCAATCTTACTGAACACCTAACCCTAACCCTAGTGCCAAGCCCTGGACTAGATTTTTCACCCGCAGCAATGATGTCAACTACGACACATCTTAATTCGGAGCTTGAATCTCACACTCGCACTGACATCAGAAGAGAACCCTAATTCTTTCGGAAACCGTCTTTTCCGCACTGATTTTCTCTTACAGATAACCCTAAGCGTATCCCAGGCCCCTTTCACTGAACCGCCACCATCAGCATCGACGTCTGTCATTCCTCCCCATAATCCTGAAGCTCGTTCTGGACGCTGCCCTCATGTCAGAGGCGGATCAGTACTCTAACTGTCACTCAATCTGCAGCATACTCCTTACCTTACAACTAATGCTGACCCTATCCCTGGTACCGGGATCTGACACTTCACCTTCATCATTGTTGTGACCCTCACTTCACCTGAAACTTAAACTTATTCTTGCACTCACCCTCACATCAGAGGCGGATCCGAATTCTAACTGCAACCCTACTTCACCCGTACTCCTTATCAAACCCATAACCCTTCCCTAGATCTGAACCTTGAATCAGATTATTCACCTTCATCGTTGCTACCCACTATGACACCCTTAATGGTGTGACTCGATCTCACACTCGCCCTCAATTTAGAATTGCACCCTAATTCTGTCCATAACCATATTATCTGCATAAACCTGCATAGACCTTTCCTTACAGAAAACTCTTACCCTAGAACAGGTTCCTTTACCTGCATGCTCACCACCAGCATTGATGTCACCGATGCCATACTTAATGATGAAGTCCAAACTGGCCTTCACCCACACGTCAGAGTAGGATCCTCTATCTAAACATAACCACATCCACGGCATAAACTAAAACAATTCCCTATCCCTAACCCTAGCACATACCTGTGGCCTGACCATCCATAATCTCCATGGATGTGACCCTTGCCTCATTGTAAGCCTGCGACTGAATTGGACAGTTGCCCTAACCTTGCAGAAGGACCCTCAGTCTAAACGTACCAATACCCTGCCCCTACGGCTTTCCAAAATCCTAACCCTAACCCTAGCCCTGGCTCGTGGTCCTGACACCTCACCTTGACCATTGACGTCAACCATGCCTCACCATAAACCTGATCCACCATCTTGCACTCCCTTTCTCATCAGAACTAGAAGCCAACTCTATCCATAAAGCCAATGTCTCTGCATACCAGAGAGAACAAAAAATTTTAACTCTAAAACTGGTGCCTGGACCTATACACAAAGCGTCATTATCACAAACAAACAGGGATCTCCTCAACACGGAAACGCAAATTCACACTCGCACTCACATCAGAGGTAGACCCTAACCCTAATAATTAACTTATCCTTTCTGCACAACAGCCCTAACCTCTATATTCAAAGCCTAGCCATGACTCTTGGACCTGCCCCTTCACCATAACCGTTGGCATCACCTGCGCTTCATCGTAATCCTAATCTTCAATCCCGAACGTGCCCTCCCATCGGAGAGAAACTCGAAATTTTTCCATAAACCTATCCTTCTTCTACACCTTACAGAGCACAATAAACTTACTCTAGCCCTCGGCATTTTACCTGATCCAAAACCAACAGCCTCAATGTCTGTCTTCCGCACCATAAGCCTGAAGCTCAAGGTGGCCCTCGCCCTCACTTCAGGGTCAGATGCAAACTCTAAATGTTACTCCACCTTCCTGTAAACCTTACTGAACACCTAACCCTAACCCTAGCGCGAAGCCTTGGACTAGATTCTTCACCTACAACATTGATGTCAACTAAGACACATCTTAACTCGGAGCCTGAATTTCACATTCTCAATCACAACAGAAGAGAACCCTTATTCTCTCGGTAACCGTCTCTTCCGCAGAGATTTTCTCTCACAGATAGCCCTAACCCTCTCCCAGGACCCTTTCACTGAACCGCTACCATCAGCATCGACGTCTGCCATTCGTGCCCACAACCCTGAAGCTCGTTCTGGCCACTGCCCTCTTGTCAGAGTCGGATCAGAACGCTAAATGTCACTCAATTTTCCGCAGACTCCTTACCTTACAACTAATGCCAACCCTATCCCTGGTGCCAGGATCTGACACTTCACCTTCATCATTGATGTCACACTCACTTCATCTTAAACCTTAAACTTATTCTTGCACAAAACCTCACATCAGAGGTGGATCCGAATTCTAACGGCAACCATATCTCACCCGTACACCCTATCGAACACAAAACCCTAACCCTAGATCTGACCCTTGAACCAGAATCTTCACCTTCACCGTTGCTATCAACTATGACTCCCTTAATCCTCTGACTCGACCTCACACTCACACTCAATTCAGAATTTTCCGCAAATTCTGTCCATAACCATATTTTCTGCATAGACCTTTCCTTACAGAAAACCCTAACCCTAGCCCCGGATCCTTAACCTGAATGCTCACCGTCAGCATTGGTGTCACCGATGCCACATCTTGATGATGAAGTCCAAGCTGGCCTTCACCCACACGTCAGAGTAGGATGCTTAATCTAAACATAACCACATCCACCGCATAAACTTTAGACAATTGCCTAACCCTAACCCTAGCACATTCCTGTGACCTGAGCCTCCAAAATCATCATGGACGTCACCCTTGCCTCACTGCGACTCAATTGGACAGTTGCCCTAAGCTTGGAGAAGGACCCTCAGTCTAAACGTACCAATTGCCTGCCCCTACAGCTTTCCAAAAACCTAACCCTAACACTACCCCTGGCTCGGGGTCCTGACACCTCACCTTGACCATTGACGTCATCCGTGCCTCACCATAAACCTGATCCACCATCTTGTGCACCCTGTCACATCAGACTCAGAAGCTAACTCTATCCGTAAAGAGAATGTTTCTGTATACCAGAGAGAACACAGAATTTTAACCCTGAAACTGATGCCTGGACCTGTATACAGAGTGTCAGCATCGGAGACACCCAGGGATCTCCCAACACGGCAACACAATTTCACAGTCACAGTCACATCAGAGCTAGACCTTAAGTCTTATAATTAACTTATTCTTTCTGTACTAGAGCCCGAACCAGTAATTCTAACCCAAGCCATGACTCTTGGACATGCCCCTTAATCGTAACCATTGGCATCACTCACGCTTCATCGTAATCCTTCACCTCAATCCCGCACTTGCCCTCCCATCAGAGAGAAACCTGAAGCCTTTCCATAACCCTATCCTTCCTGTACACCTTACAGAACAAAACTAAACTTACTCTAGCCCTTGGGACTATACCTGAACCGACACCGTCAGCTTCAACGTCTGTCATGCCGCACCATAAGCCTGAATCTCAAGGTCGCCGTCACCCGCACGTCAGGGACAGATGCGAACTCTAAATGTAACTGCATAATCCTGTCAATCTTACTGAACACCTAACCCTAACACTAGTGCCAAGCCCTGGACTAGATTTTTCACCCGCAGCAATGATGTCAACTACAACACATCTTAATTCGGATCTTGAATCTCACACTCGCACTGACATCAGAAGAGAACCCTAATTCTTTCGGAAACCGTCTTTTCCGCACTGATTTTCTCTTACAGATAACCCTAAGCGTATCCCAGGCCCCTTTCACTGAACCGCCACCATCAGCATCGACGTCTGTCATTCCTCCCCATAATCCTGAAGCTCGTTCTGGACGCTGCCCTCATGTCAGAGTCGGATCAGTACTCTAACTGTCACTCAATCTGCAGCATACTCCTTACCTTACAACTAATGCTGACCCTATCCCTGGTACCGGGATCTGACACTTCACCTTCATCATTGTTGTGACGCTCACTTCACCTGAAACTTAAACTTATTCTTGCACTCACCCTCACATCAGAGGCGGATCCGAATTCTAACTGCAACCCTACTTCACCCGTACTCCTTATCAAACCCATAACCCTACCCTAGATCTGAACCTTGAATCAGATTATTCACCTTCATCGTTGCTACCCACTATGACACCCTTAATGGTGTGACTCGATCTCACACTCGCCCTCAATTTAGAATTGCACCCTAATTCTGTCCATAACCATATTATCTGCATAAACCTGCATAGACCTTTCCTTACAGAAAACTCTAACCCTAGAACAGGTTCCTTTACCTGCATGCTCACCACCAGCATTGATGTCACCGATGCCATACCTTAATGATGAAGTCCAAACTGGCCTTCACCCACACGTCAGAGTAGGATCCTCTATCTAAACATAACCACATCCACGGCATAAACTAAAACAATTCCCTATCCCTAACCCTAGCACATACCTGTGGCCAGACCATCCATAATCTCCATGGATGTGACCCTTGCCTCATTGTAAGCCTGCGACTGAATTGGACAGTTGCCCTAACCTTGCAGAAGGACCCTCAGTCTAAACGTACCAATACCCTGCCCCTACGGCTTTCCAAAATCCTAACCCTAACCCTAGCCCTGGCTCGTGGTCCTGACACCTCACCTTGACCATTGACGTCAACCATGCCTCATCATAAACCTGATCCACCATCTTGCACTCCCTTTCTCATCAGAACTAGAAGCCAACTCTATCCATAAAGCCAATGTCTCTGCATACCAGAGAGAACAAAAAATTTTAACTCTAAAACTGGTGCCTGGACCTATACACAAAGCGTCATTATCACAAACAAACAGGGATCTCCTCAACACGGAAACGCAAATTCACACTCGCACTCACATCAGAGGTAGACCCTAACCCTAATAATTAACTTATCCTTTCTGCACAACAGCCCTAACCTCTATATTCAAAGCCTAGCCATGACTCTTGGACCTGCCCCTTCACCATAACCGTTGGCATCACCTGCGCTTCATCGTAATCCTAATCTTCAATCCCGAACGTGCCCTCCCATCGGAGAGAAACTCGAAATTTTTCCATAAACCTATCCTTCTTCTACACCTTACAGAGCACAATAAACTTACTCTAGCCCTCGGCATTTTACCTGATCCAAAACCAACAGCCTCAATGTCTGTCTTGCCGCACCATAAGCCTGAAGCTCAAGGTGGCCCTCGCCCTCACTTCAGGGTCAGATGCAAACTCTAAATGTTACTCCACATTCCTGTAAATCTTACTGAACACCTAACCCTAACCCTAGCGCGAAGCCGTGGACTAGATTCTTCACCTACAACATTGATGTCAACTAAGACACATCTTAACTCGGAGCCTGAATTTCACATTCTCTATCACAACAGAAGAGAACCCTTATTCTCTCGGTAACCGTCTCTTCCGCAGAGATTTTCTCTCACAGATAGCCCTAACCCTCTCCCAGGACCATTTCACTGAACCGATACCATCAGCATCGACGTCTGCCATTCGTGCCCACAACCCTGAAGCTCGTTCTGGCCACTGCCCTCTTGTCAGAGTCGGATCAGAACGCTAAATGTCCCTCAATTTTCCGCAGACTCCTTAACTTACAACTAATGCCAACCCTATCCCTGGTGCCAGGATCTGACACTTCACCTTCATCATTGATGTCACACTCACTTCATCTTAAACCTTAAACTTATTCTTGCACAAAACCTCACATCAGAGGTGGATCCGAATTCTAAAGGCAACCCTATCTCACCCGTACTCCCTATCGAACACATAACCCTAACCCTAGATCTGACCCTTGAACCAGAATCTTCACCTTCACCGTTGCTATCAACTATGACTCCCTTAATCCTCTGACTCGACCTCACACTCACACTCAATTCAGAATTTTTCGCAAATTCTGTCCATAACCATATTTTCTGCATAGACCTTTCCTTACAGAAAACCCTAACCCTAGCCCCGGATCCTTAACCTGAATGCTCACCGTCAGCATTGGTGTCACCGATGCCACATCTTGATGATGAAGTCCAAGCTGGCCTTCACCCACACGTCAGAGTAGGATACTTAATCTAAACATAACCACATCCACCGCATAAATTTTAGACAATTGCCTAACCCTAACCCTAGCACATTCCTGTGACCTGAGCCTCCAAAATCATCATGGACGTCACCCTTGCCTCACTGCGACTCAATTGGACAGTTGCCCTAAACTTGGAGGAGGACCCTCAGTCTAAACGTACCAATTGCCTGCCCCTACAGCTTTCCAAAAACCTAACCCTAACACTACCCCTGGCTCGGGGTCCTGACACCTCACCTTGACCATTGACGTCATCCGTGCCTCACCATAAACCTGATCCACCATCTTGCGCACCCTGTCACATCAGACTCAGAAGCTAACTCTATCCGTAAAGAGAATGTTTCTGTATACCAGAGAGAACACAGAATTTTAACCCTGAAAATGATGCCTGGACCTGTATACAGAGTGTCAGCATCGGAGACACCCAGGGATCTCCCAACACGGCAACACAATTTCACAGTCACAGTCACATCAGAGCTAGACCTTAAGTCTTATAATTAACTTATTCTTTCTGTACTAGAGCCCGAACCAGTAATTCTAACCCAAGCCATGACTCTTGGACATGCCCCTTAATCGTAACCATTGGCATCACTCACGCTTCATCGTAATCCTTTACCTCTATCCCGCACTTGCCCTCATATCAGAGAGAAACCTGAAGCCTTTCCATAACCCTATCCTTCCTGTACACCTTACAGAACAAAACTAAACTTACTCTAGCCCTTGGGACTATACCTGAACCGACACCGTCAGCTTCAACGTCTGTCATGCCGCACCGTAAGCCTGAATCTCAAGGTCGCCGTCACCCGCACGTCAGGGACAGATGCGAACTCTAAATGTAACTGCATAATCCTGTCAATCTTACTGAACACCTAACCCTAACCCTAGTGCCAAGCCCTGGACTAGATTTTTCACCCGCAGCAATGATGTCAACTACGACACATCTTAATTCGGAGCTTGAATCTCACACTCGCACTGACATCAGAAGAGAACCCTAATTCTTTCGGAAACCGTCTTTTCCGCACTGATTTTCTCTTACAGATAACCCTAAGCGTATCCCAGGCCCCTTTCACTGAACCGCCACCATCAGCATCGACGTCTGTCATTCCTCCCCATAATCCTGAAGCTCGTTCTGGACGCTGCCCTCATGTCAGAGTCGGATCAGTACTCTAACTGTCACTCAATCTGCAGCATACTCCTTACCTTACAACTAATGCTGACCCTATCCCTGTTACCGGGATCTGACACTTCACCTTCATCATTGTTGTGACCCTCACTTCACCTGAAACTTAAACTTATTCTTGCACTCACCCTCACATCAGAGGCGGATCCGAATTCTAACTGCAACCCTACTTCACCCGTACTCCTTATCAAACCCATAACCCTACCCTAGATCTGAACCTTGAATCAGATTATTCACCTTCATCGTTGCTACCCACTATGACACCCTTAATGGTGTGACTCGATCTCACACTCGCCCTCAATTTAGAATTGCACCCTAATTCTGTCCATAACCATATTATCTGCATAAACCTGCATAGACCTTTACTTACAGAAAACTCTAACCCTAGAACAGGTTCCTTTACCTGCATGCTCACCACCAGCATTGATGTCACCGATGCCATACCTTAATGATGAAGTCCAAACTGGTCTTCACCCACACGTCTGAGTAGGATCCTCTATCTAAACATAACCACATACACGGCATAAACTAAAACAATTCCCTATCCCTAACCCTAGCACATTCCTGTGGCCTGACCATCCATAATCTCCATGGATGTGACCCTTGCCTCATTGTAAGCCTGTGACTGAATTGGACAGTTGCCCTAACCTTGCAGAAGGACCCTCAGTCTAAACGTACCAATACCCTGCCCCTACGGCTTTCCAAAATCCTAACCCTTACCCTAGCCCTGGCTCGTGGTCCTGACACCTCACCTTGACCATTGACGTCAACCATGCCTCACCATAAACCTGATCCACCATCTTGCACTCCCTTTCTCATCAGAACTAGAAGCCATCTCTATCCATAAAGCCAATGTCTCTGCATACCAGAGAGAACAAAAAATTTTAACTCTAAAACTGGTGCCTGGACCTATACACAAAGCGTCATTATCACAAACAAACAGGGATCTCCTCAACACGGAAACGCAAATTCACACTCGCACTCACATCAGAGGTAGACCCTAACCCTAATAATTAACTTATCCTTTCTGCACAACAGCCCTAACCTCTATATTCAAAGCCTAGCCATGACTCTTGGACCTGCCCCTTCACCATAACCGTTGGCATCACCTGCGCTTCATCGTAATCCTAATCTTCAATCCCGAACGTGCCCTCCCATCGGAGAGAAACTCGAAATTTTTCCATAAACCTATCCTTCTTCTACACCTTACAGAGCACAATAAACTTACTCTAGCCCTCGGCATTTTACCTGATCCAAAACCAACAGCCTCAATGTCTGTCTTGCCGCACCATAAGCCTGAAGCTCAAGGTGGCCCTCGCCCTCACTTCAGGGTCAGATGCAAACTCTAAATGTTACTCCACATTCCTGTAAATCTTACTGAACTCCTAACCCTAACCCTAGCGCGAAGCCTTGGACTAGATTCTTCACCTACAACATTGATGTCAACTAAGACACATCTTAACTCGGAGCCTGAATTTCACATTCTCAATCACAACAGAAGAGAACCCTTATTCTCTCGGTAACCGTCTCTTCCGCAGAGATTTTCTCTCACAGATAGCCCTAACCCTCTCCCAGGACCCTTTCACTGAACGGCTACCATCAGCATCGACGTCTGTCATTCGTGCCCACAACCCTGAAGCTCGTTCTGGCCACTGCCCTCTTGTCAGAGTCGGATCAGAACGCTAAATGTCACTCAATTTTCCGCAGACTCCTTACGTTACAACTAATGCCAACCCTATCCCTGGTGCCAGGATCTGACACTTCACCTTCATCATTGATGTCACACTCACTTCACCTTAAACCTTAAACTTATTCTTGCACAAAACCTCACATCAAGGTGGATCCGAATTCTAACGGCAACCATATCTCACCCGTACTTCCTATCGAACACATAACCCTAACCCTAGATCTGACCCTTGAACCAGAATCTTCACCTTCACCGTTGCTATCAACTATGACTCCCTTAATCCTCTGACTCGACCTCACACTCACACTCAATTCAGAATTTTTCGCAAATTCTGTCCATAACCATATTTTCTGCATAGACCTTTCCTTACAGAAAACCCTAACCCTAGCCCCGGATCCTTAACCTGAATGCTCACCGTCAGCATTGGTGTCACCGATGCCACATCTTGATGATGAAGTCCAAGCTGGCCTTCACCCACACGTCAGAGTAGGATGCTTAATCTAAACATAACCGCATCCACCGCATAAACTTTAGACAATTGCCTAACCCTAACCCTAGCACATTCCTGTGACCTGAGCCTCCAAAATCATCATGGACGTCACCCTTGCCTCACTGCGACTCAATTGGACAGTTGCCCTAAACTTGGAGAAGGACCCTCAGTCTAAACGTACCAATTGCCTGCCCCTACAGCTTTCCGAAAACCTAACCCTAACACTACCCCTGGCTCGGGGTCCTGACACCTCACCTTGACCATTGACGTCATCCATGCCTCACCATAAACCTGATCCACCATCTTGCGCACCCTGTCACATCAGACTCAGAAGCTAACTCTATCCGTAAAGGGAATGTTTCTGTATACCAGAGAGAACACAGAATTTTAACCCTGAAACTGATGCCTGGACCTGTATACAGAGTGTCAGCATCGGAGACACCCAGGGATCTCCCAACACGGAAACACAATTTCACAGTCACAGTCACATCAGAGCTAGACCTTAAGTCTTATAATTAACTTATTCTTTCTGTACTAGAGCCCGAACCAGTAATTCTAACCCTAGCCATGACTCTGGGACATGCCCCTTAATCGTAACCATTGGCATCACTCACGCTTCATCGTAATCCTTTACCTCAATACCGCACTTGCCCTCCCATCAGAGAGAAACCTGAAGCCTTTCCATAACCCTATCCCTCCTGTACACCTTACAGAACAAAACTAAACTTACTCTAGCCCTTGGGACTATACGTGAACCGACACCGTCAGCTTCAACGTCTGTCATGCCGCACCATAAGCCTGAATCTCAAGGTCGCCGTCACCCTCACGTCAGGGACAGATGAGAACTCTAAATGTAACTGCATAATCCTGTCAATCTTACTGAACACCTAGCCCTAACCCTAGTGTCACGCCCTGGACTAGATTTTTCACCCGCAGCAATGATGTCAACTACGACACATCTTAATTCGGAGCTTGAATCTCACACTCGCACTGACATCAGAAGAGAACCCTAATTCTTTCGGAAACCGTCTTTTCCGCACTGATTTTCTCTTACAGATAACCCTAAGCGTATCCCAGGCCCCTTTCACTGAACCGCCACCATCAGCATCGACGTCTGTCATTCCTCCCCATAATCCTGAAGCTCGTTCTGGACGCTGCCCTCATGTCAGAGGCGGATCAGTACTCTAACTGTCACTCAATCTGCAGCATACTCCTTACCTTACAACTAATGCTGACCCTATCCCTGGTACCGGGATCTGACACTTCACCTTCATCATTGTTGTGACCCTCACTTCACCTTAAACTTAAACTTATTCTTGCACTCACCCTCACATCAGAGGCGGATCCGAATTCTAACTGCAACCCTACTTCACCCGTACTCCTTATCAAACCCATAACCCTACCCTAGATCTGAACCTTGAATCAGATTATTCACCTTCATCGTTGCTACCCACTATGACACCCTTAATGGTGTGACTCGATCTCACACTCGCCCTCAATTTAGAATTGCACCCTAATTCTGTCCATAACCATATTATCTGCATAAACCTGCATAGACCTTTCCTTACAGAAAACTCTAACCCTAGAACAGGTTCCTTTACCTGCATGCTCACCACCAGCATTGATGTCACCGATGCCATACCTTAATGATGAAGTCCAAACTGGCCTTCACCCACACGTCAGAGTAGGATCCTCTATCTAAACATAACCACATCCACGGCATAAACTAAAACAATTCCCTATCCCTAACCCTAGCACATACCTGTGGCCTGACCATCCATAATCTCCATGGATGTGACCCTTGCCTCATTGTAAGCCTGCGACTGAATTGGACAGTTGCCCTAACCTTGCAGAAGGACCCTCAGTCTAAACGTACCAATACCCTGCCCCTACGGCTTTCCAAAATCCTAACCCTAACCCTAGCCCTGGCTTGTGGTCCTGACACCTCACCTTGACCATTGACGTCAACCATGCCTCACCATAAACCTGATCCACCATCTTGCACTCCCTTTCTCATCAGAACTAGAAGCCAACTCTATCCATAAAGCCAATGTCTCTGCATACCAGAGAGAACAAAAAATTTTAACTCTAAAACTGGTGCCTGGACCTATACACAAAGCGTCATTATCACAAACAAACAGGGATCTCCTCAACACGGAAACGCAAATTCACACTCGCACTCACATCAGAGGTAGACCCTAACCCTAATAATTAACTTATCCTTTCTGCACAACAGCCCTAACCTCTATATTCAAAGCCTAGCCATGACTCTTGGACCTGCCCCTTCACCATAACCGTTGGCATCACCTGCGCTTCATCGTAATCCTAATCTTCAATCCCGAACGTGCCCTCCCATCGGAGAGAAACTCGAAATTTTTCCATAAACCTATCCTTCTTCTACACCTTACAGAGCACAATAAACTTACTCTAGCCCTCGGCATTTTACCTGATCCAAAACCAACAGCCTCAATGTCTGTCTTGCCGCACCATAAGCCTGAAGCTCAAGGTGGCCCTCGCCCTCACTTCAGGGTCAGATGCAAACTCTAAATGTTACTCCACATTCCTGTAAATCTTACTGAACCCCTAACCCTAACCCTAGCGCGAAGCCTTGGACTAGATTCTTCACCTACAACATTGATGTCAACTAAGACACATCTTAACTCGGAGCCTGAATTTCACATTCTCAATCACAACAGAAGAGAACCCTTATTCTCTCGGTAACCGTCTCTTCCGCAGAGATTTTCTCTCACAGATAGCCCTAACCCTCTCCCAGGACCCTTTCACTGAACCGCTACCATCAGCATCGACGTCTGTCATTCCTGCCCACAACCCTGAAGCTCGTTCTGGCCACTGCCCTCTTGTCAGAGTCGGTTCAGAACGCTAAATGTCACTCAATTTTCCGCAGACTCCTTACCTTACAACTAATGCCAACCCTATCCCTGGTGCCAGGATCTGACACTTCACCTTCATCATTGATGTCACACTCACTTCACCTTAAACCTTAAACTTATTCTTGCACAAAACCTCACATCAGAGGTGGATCCGAATTCTAACGGCAACCATATCTCACCCGTACTCCCTATCGAACACATAACCCTAACCCTAGATCTGACCCTTGAACCAGAATCTTCACCTTCACCGTTGCTATCAACTATGACTCCCTTAATCCTCTGACTCGACCTCACACTCACACTCAATTCAGAATTTTTCGCAAATTCTGTCCATAACCATATTTTCTGCATAGACCTTTCCTTACAGAAAACCCTAACCCTAGCCCCGGATCCTTAACCTGAATGCTCACCGTCAGCATTGGTGTCACCGATGCCACATCTTGATGATGAAGTCCAAGCTGGCCTTCACCCACACGTCAGAGTAGGATGCTTAATCTAAACATAACCACATCCACCGCATAAACTTTAGACAATTGCCTAACCCTAACCCTAGCACATTCCTGTGACCTGAGCCTCCAAAATCATCATGGACGTCACCCTTGCCTCACTGCGACTCAATTGGACAGTTGCCCTAAACTTGGAGAAGGACCCTCAGTCTAAACGTACCAATTGCCTGCCCCTACAGCTTTCCGAAAACCTAACCCTAACACTACCCCTGGCTCGGGGTCCTGACACCTCACCTTGACCATTGACGTCATCCATGCCTCACCATAAACCTGATCCACCATCTTGCGCACCCTGTCACATCAGACTCAGAAGCTAACTCTATCCGTAAAGAGAATGTTTCTGTATACCAGAGAGAACACAGAATTTTAACCCTGAAACTGATGCCTGGATCTGTATACAGAGTGTCAGCATCGGAGACACCCAGGGATCTCCCAACACGGCAACAAAATTTCACAGTCACAGTCACATCAGAGCTAGACCTTAAGTCTTATAATTAACTTATTCTTTCTGTACTAGAGCCCGAACCAGTAATTCTAACCCTAGCCATGACTCTGGGACATGCCCCTTAATCGTAACCATTGGCATCACTCACGCTTCATCGTAATCCTTTACCTCAATCCCGCACTTGCCCTCCCATCAGAGAGAAACCTGAAGCCTTTCCATAACCCTATCCCTCCTGTACACCTTACAGAACAAAACTAAACTTACTCTAGCCCTTGGGACTATACGTGAACTGACACCGTCAGCTTCAACGTCTGTCATGCCGCACCATAAGCCTGAATCTCAAGGTCGCCGTCACCCTCACGTCAGGGACAGATGAGAACTCTAAATGTAACTGCATAATCCGGTCAATCTTACTGAACACCTAACCCTAACCCTAGTGTAACGCCCTGGACTAGATTTTTCACCCGCAGCAATGATGTCAACTACGACACATCTTAATTCGGAGCTTGAATCTCACACTCGCACTGACATCAGAAGAGAACCCTAATTCTTTCGGAAACCGTCTTTTCCGCACTGATTTTCTCTTACAGATAACCCTAAGCGTATCCCAGGCCCCTTTCACTGAACCGCCACCATCAGCATCGACGTCTGTCATTCCTCCCCATAATCCTGAAGCTCGTTCTGGACGCTGCCCTCATGTCAGAGGCGGATCAGTACTCTAACTGTCACTCAATCTGCAGCATACTCCTTACCTTACAACTAATGCTGACCCTATCCCTGGTACCGGGATCTGACACTTCACCTTCATCATTGTTGTGACCCTCACTTCACCTTAAACTTAAACTTATTCTTGCACTCACCCTCACATCAGAGGCGGATCCGAATTCTAACTGCAACCCTACTTCACCCGTACTCCTTATCAAACCCATAACCCTACCCTAGATCTGAACCTTGAATCAGATTATTCACCTTCATCGTTGCTACCCACTATGACACCCTTAATGGTGTGACTCGATCTCACACTCGCCCTCAATTTAGAATTGCACCCTAATTCTGTCCATAACCATATTATCTGCATAAACCTGCATAGACCTTTCCTTACAGAAAACTCTAACCCTAGAACAGGTTCCTTTACCTGCATGCTCACCACCAGCATTGATGTCACCGATGCCATACCTTAATGATGATGTCCAGACTGGCCTTCACCCACACGTCAGAGTAGGATCCTCTATCTAAACATAACCACATCCACGGCATAAACTAAAACAATTCCCTATCCCTAACCCTAGCACATACCTGTGACCTGACCATCCATAATCTCCATGGATGTGACCCTTGCCTCATTGTAAGCCTGCGACTGAATTGGACAGTTGCCCTAACCTTGCAGAAGGACCCTCAGTCTAAACGTACCAATACCCTGCCCCTACGGCTTTCCAAAATCCTAACCGTATCCCTAGCCCTGGCTCGTGGTCCTGACACCTCACCTTGACCATTGACGTCTACCATGCCTCACCATAAACCTGATCCACCATCTTGCACTCCCTTTCTCATCAGAACTAGAAGCCAACCCTATCCATAAAGCCAATGTCTCTGCATACCAGAGAGAACAAAAAATTTTAACACTAAAACTGGTGCCTGGACCTATACACAAAGCGTCATTATCACAAACAAACAGGGATCTCCTCAACACGGAAACGCAAATTCACACTCGCACTCACATCAGAGGTAGACCCTAACCCTAATAATTAACTTATCCTTTCTGCACAACAGCCCTAACCTCTATATTCAAAGCCTAGCCATGACTCTTGGACCTGCCCCTTCACCATAACCGTTGGCATCACCTGCGCTTCATCGTAATCCTAATCTTCAATCCCGAACGTGCCCTCCCATCGGAGAGAAACTCGAAATTTTTCCATAAACCTATCCTTCTTCTACACCTTACAGAGCACAATAAACTTACTCTAGCCCTCGGCATTTTACCTGATCCAAAACCAACAGCCTCAATGTCTGTCTTGCCGCACCATAAGCCTGAAGCTCAAGGTGGCCGCGCCCTCACTTCAGGGTCAGATGCAAACTCTAAATGTTACTCCACATTCCTGTAAATCTTACTGAACACCTAACCCTAACCCTAGCGCGAAGCCTTGGACTAGATTCTTCACCTACAACATTGATGTCAACTAAGACACATCTTAACTCGGAGCCTGAATTTCACATTCTCAATCACAACAGAAGAGAACCCTTATTCTCTCGGTAACCGTCTCTTCCGCAGAGATTTTCTCTCACAGATAGCCCTAACCCTCTCCCAGGACCATTTCACTGAACCGCTACCATCAGCATCGACGTCTGCCATTCGTGCCCACAACCCTGAAGCTCGTTCTGGCCACTGCCCTCTTGTCAGAGTCGGATCAGAACGCTAAATGTCACTCAATTTTCCGCAGACTCCTTACCTTACAACTAATGCCAACCCTATCCCTGGTGCCAGGATCTGACACTTCACCTTCATCATTGATGTCACACTCACTTCATCTTAAACCTTAAACTTATTCTTGCACAAAACCTCACATCAGAGGTGGATCCGAATTCTAACGGCAACCCTATCTCACCCGTACTCCCTATGGAACTCATAACCCTAACCCTAGATCTGACCCTTGAACCAGAATCTTCACCTTCACCGTTGCTATCAACTATGACTCCCTTAATCCTCTGACTCGACCTCACACTCACACTCAATTCAGAATTTTTCGCAAATTCTGTCCATAACCATATTTTCTGCATAGACCTTTCCTTACAGAAAACCCTAACCCTAGCCCCGGATCCTTAACCTGAATGCTCACAGTCAGCATTGGTGTCACCGATGCCACATCTTGATGATGAAGTCCAAGCTGGCCTTCACCCACACGTCAGAGTAGGATGCTTAATCTAAACATAACCACATCCACCGCATAAATTTTAGACAATTGCCTAACCCTAACCCTAGCACATTCCTGTGACCTGAGCCTCCAAAATCATCATGGACGTCACCCTTGCCTCACTGCGACTCAATTGGACAGTTGCCCTAAACTTGGAGAAGGACCCTCAGTCTAAACGTACCAATTGCCTGCCCCTACAGCTTTCCAAAAACCTAACCCTAACACTACCCCTGGCTCGGGGTCCTGACACCTCACCTTGACCATTGACGTCATCCGTGCCTCACCATAAACCTGATCCACCATCTTGCGCACCCTGTCACATCAGACTCAGAAGCTAACTCTATCCGTAAAGAGAATGTTTCTGTATACCAGAGAGAACACAGAATTTTAACCCTGAAACTGATGCCTGGACCTGTATACAGAGTGTCAGCATCGGAGACACCCAGGGATCTCCCAACACGGCAACACAATTTCACAGTCACAGTCACATCAGAGCTAGACCTTAAGTCTTATAATTAACTTATTCTTTCTGTACTAGAGCCCGAACCAGTAATTCTAACCCAAGCCATGACTCTTGGACATGCCCCTTAATCGTATCCATTGGCATCACTCACGCTTCATCGTAATCCTTTACCTCTATCCCGCACTTGGCCTCATATCAGAGAGAAACCTGAAGCCTTTCCATAACCCTATCCTTCCTGTACACCTTACAGAACAAAACTAAACTTACTCTAGCCCTTGGGACTATACCTGAACCGACACCGTCAGCTTCAACGTCTGTCATGCCGCACCATAAGCCTGAATCTCAAGGTCGCCGTCACCCGCACGTCAGGGACAGATGCGAACTCTAAATGTAACTGCATAATCCTGTCAATCTTACTGAACACCTAACCCTAACCCTAGTGCCAAGCCCTGGACTAGATTTTTCACCCGCAGCAATGATGTCAACTACGACACATCTTAATTCGGAGCTTGAATCTCACACTCGCACTGACATCAGAAGAGAACCCTAATTCTTTCGGAAACCGTCTTTTCCGCACTGATTTTCTCTTACAGATAACCCTAAGCGTATCCCAGGCCCCTTTCACTGAACCGCCACCATCAGCATCGACGTCTGTCATTCCTCCCCATAATCCTGAAGCTCGTTCTGGACGCTGCCCTCATGTCAGAGTCGGATCAGTACTCTAACTGTCACTCAATCTGCAGCATACTCCTTACCTTACAACTAATGCTGACCCTATCCCTGGTACCGGGATCTGACACTTCACCTTCATCATTGTTGTGACCCTCACTTCACCTGAAACTTAAACTTATTCTTGCACTCACCCTCACATCAGAGGCGGATCCGAATTCTAACTGCAACCCTACTTCACCCGTACTCCTTATCAAACCCATAACCCTACCCTAGATCTGAACCTTGAATCAGATTATTCACCTTCATCGTTGCTACCCACTATGACACCCTTAATGGTGTGACTCGATCTCACACTCGCCCTCAATTTAGAATTGCACCCTAATTCTGTCCATAACCATATTATCTGCATAAACCTGCATAGACCTTTCCTTACAGAAAACTCTAACCCTAGAACAGGTTCCTTTACCTGCATGCTCACCACCAGCATTGATGTCACCGATGCCATACCTTAATGATGAAGTCCAAACTGGCCTTCACCCACACGTCAGAGTAGGATCCTCTATCTAAACATAACCACATCCACGGCATAAACTAAAACAATTCCCTATCCCTAACAATAGCACATACCTGTGGCCTGACCATCCATAATCTCCATGGATGTGACCCTTGCCTCATTGTAAGCCTGCGACTGAATTGGACAGTTGCCCTAACCTTGCAGAAGGACCCTCAGTCTAAACGTACCAATACCCTGCCCCTACGGCTTTCCAAAATCCTAACCCTAACCCTAGCCCTGGCTCGTGGTCCTGACACCTCACCTTGACCATTGACGTCAACCATGCCTCACCATAAACCTGATCCACCATCTTGCACTCCCTTTCTCATCAGAACTAGAAGCCAACTCTATCCATAAAGCCAATGTCTCTGCATACCAGAGAGAACAAAAAATTTTAACACTAAAACTGGTGCCTGGACCTATACACAAAGCGTCATTATCACAAACAAACAGGGATCTCCTCAACACGGAAACGCAAATTCACACTCGCACTCACATCAGAGGTAGACCCTAACCCTAATAATTAACTTATCCTTTCTGCACAACAGCCCTAACCTCTATATTCAAAGCCTAGCCATGACTCTTGGACCTGCCCCTTCACCATAACCGTTGGCATCACCTGCGCTTCATCGTAATCCTAATCTTCAATCCCGAACGTGCCCTCCCATCGGAGAGAAACTCGAAATTTTTCCATAAACCTATCCTTCTTCTACACCTTACAGAGCACAATAAACTTACTCTAGCCCTCGGCATTTTACCTGATCCAAAACCAACAGCCTCAATGTCTGTCTTGCCGCACCATAAGCCTGAAGCTCAAGGTGGCCGCGCCCTCACTTCAGGGTCAGATGCAAACTCTAAATGTTACTCCACATTCCTGTAAATCTTACTGAACACCTAACCCTAACCCTAGCGCGAAGCCTTGGACTAGATTCTTCACCTACAACATTGATGTCAACTAAGACACATCTTAACTCGGAGCCTGAATTTCACATTCTCAATCACAACAGAAGAGAACCCTTATTCTCTCGGTAACCGTCTCTTCCGCAGAGATTTTCTCTCACAGATAGCCCTAACCCTCTCCCAGGACCATTCACTGAACCGCTACCATCAGCATCGACGTCTGCCATTCGTGCCCACAACCCTGAAGCTCGTTCTGGCCACTGCCCTCTTGTCAGAGTCGGATCAGAACGCTAAATGTCACTCAATTTTCCGCAGACTCCTTACCTTACAACTAATGCCAACCCTATCCCTGGTGCCAGGATCTGACACTTCACCTTCATCATTGATGTCACACTCACTTCATCTTAAACCTTAAACTTATTCTTGCACAAAACCTCACATCAGAGGTGGATCCGAATTCTAACGGCAACCCTATCTCACCCGTACTCCCTATCGAACTCATAACCCTAACCCTAGATCTGACCCTTGAACCAGAATCTTCACCTTCACCGTTGCTATCAACTATGACTCCCTTAATCCTCTGACTCGACCTCACACTCACACTCAATTCAGAATTTTTCGCAAATTCTGTCCATAACCATATTTTCTGCATAGACCTTTCCTTACAGAAAACCCTAACCCTAGCCCCGGATCCTTAACCTGAATGCTCACAGTCAGCATTGGTGTCACCGATGCCACATCTTGATGATGAAGTCCAAGCTGGCCTTCACCCACACGTCAGAGTAGGATGCTTAATCTAAACATAACCACATCCACCGCATAAATTTTAGACAATTGCCTAACCCTAACCCTAGCACATTCCTGTGACCTGAGCCTCCAAAATCATCATGGACGTCACCCTTGCCTCACTGCGACTCAATTGGACAGTTGCCCTAAACTTGGAGAAGGACCCTCAGTCTAAACGTACCAATTGCCTGCCCCTACAGCTTTCCAAAAACCTAACCCTAACACTACCCCTGGCTCGGGGTCCTGACACCTCACCTTGACCATTGACGTCATCCGTGCCTCACCATAAACCTGATCCACCATCTTGCGCACCCTGTCACATCAGACTCAGAAGCTAACTCTATCCGTAAAGAGAATGTTTCTGTATACCAGAGAGAACACAGAATTTTAACCCTGAAACTGATGCCTGGACCTGTATACAGAGTGTCAGCATCGGAGACACCCAGGGATCTCCCAACACGGCAACACAATTTCACAGTCACAGTCACATCAGAGCTAGACCTTAAGTCTTATAATTAACTTATTCTTTCTGTACTAGAGCCCGAACCAGTAATTCTAACCCAAGCCATGACTCTTGGACATGCCCCTTAATCGTATCCATTGGCATCACTCACGCTTCATCGTAATCCTTTACCTCTATCCCGCACTTGGCCTCATATCAGAGAGAAACCTGAAGCCTTTCCATAACCCTATCCTTCCTGTACACCTTACAGAACAAAACTAAACTTACTCTAGCCCTTGGGACTATACCTGAACCGACACCGTCAGCTTCAACGTCTGTCATGCCGCACCATAAGCCTGAATCTCAAGGTCGCCGTCACCCGCACGTCAGGGACAGATGCGAACTCTAAATGTAACTGCATAATCCTGTCAATCTTACTGAACACCTAACCCTAACCCTAGTGCCAAGCCCTGGACTAGATTTTTCACCCGCAGCAATGATGTCAACTACGACACATCTTAATTCGGAGCTTGAATCTCACACTCGCACTGACATCAGAAGAGAACCCTAATTCTTTCGGAAACCGTCTTTTCCGCACTGATTTTCTCTTACAGATAACCCTAAGCGTATCCCAGGCCCCTTTCACTGAACCGCCACCATCAGCATCGACGTCTGTCATTCCTCCCCATAATCCTGAAGCTCGTTCTGGACGCTGCCCTCATGTCAGAGTCGGATCAGTACTCTAACTGTCACTCAATCTGCAGCATACTCCTTACCTTACAACTAATGCTGACCCTATCCCTGGTACCGGGATCTGACACTTCACCTTCATCATTGTTGTGACCCTCACTTCACCTGAAACTTAAACTTATTCTTGCACTCACCCTCACATCAGAGGCGGATCCGAATTCTAACTGCAACCCTACTTCACCCGTACTCCTTATCAAACCCATAACCCTACCCTAGATCTGAACCTTGAATCAGATTATTCACCTTCATCGTTGCTACCCACTATGACACCCTTAATGGTGTGACTCGATCTCACACTCGCCCTCAATTTAGAATTGCACCCTAATTCTGTCCATAACCATATTATCTGCATAAACCTGCATAGACCTTTACTTACAGAAAACTCTAACCCTAGAACAGGTTCCTTTACCTGCATGCTCACCACCAGCATTGATGTCACCGATGCCATACCTTAATGATGAAGTCCAAACTGGCCTTCACCCACACGTCAGAGTAGGATCCTCTATCTAAACATAACCACATCCACGGCATAAACTTAAACAATTCCCTATCCCTAACCCTAGCACATACCTGTGGCCTGACCATCCATAATCTCCATGGATGTGACCCTTGCCACATTGTAAGCCTGCGACTGAATTGGACAGTTGCCCTAACCTTGCAGAAGGACCCTCAGTCTAAACGTACCAATACCCTGCCCCTACGGCTTTCCAAAATCCTAACCCTAACCCTAGCCCTGGCTCGTGGTCCTGACACCTCACCTTGACCATTGACGTCAACCATGCCTCACCATAAACCTGATCCACCATCTTGCACTCCCTTTCTCATCAGAACTAGAAGCCAACTCTATCCATAAAGCCAATGTCTCTGCATACCAGAGAGAACAAAAAATTTTAACACTAAAACTGGTGCCTGGACCTATACACAAATCGTCATTATCACAAACAAACAGGGATCTCCTCAACACGGAAACGCAAATTCACACTCGCACTCACATCAGAGGTAGACCCTAACCCTAATAATTAACTTATCCTTTCTGCACAACAGCCCTAACCTCTATATTCAAAGCCTAGCCATGACTCTTGGACCTGCCCCTTCACCATAACCGTTGGCATCACCTGCGCTTCATCGTAATCCTAATCTTCAATCCCGAACGTGCCCTCCCATCGGAGAGAAACTCGAAATTTTTCCATAAACCTATCCTTCTTCTACACCTTACAGAGCACAATAAACTTACTCTAGCCCTCGGCATTTTACCTGATCCAAAACCAACAGCCTCAATGTCTGTCTTGCCGCACCATAAGCCTGAAGCTCAAGGTGGCCGCGCCCTCACTTCAGGGTCAGATGCAAACTCTAAATGTTACTCCACATTCCTGTAAATCTTACTGAACACCTAACCCTAACCCTAGCGCGAAGCCTTGGACTAGATTCTTCACCTACAACATTGATGTCAACTAAGACACATCTTAACTCGGAGCCTGAATTTCACATTCTCAATCACAACAGAAGAGAACCCTTATTCTCTCGGTAACTGTCTCTTCCGCAGAGATTTTCTCTCACAGATAGCCCTAACCCTCTCCCAGGACCATTTCACTGAACCGCTACCATCAGCATCGACGTCTGCCATTCGTGCCCACAACCCTGAAGCTCGTTCTGGCCACTGCCCTCTTGTCAGAGTCGGATCAGAACGCTAAATGTCACTCAATTTTCCGCAGACTCCTTACCTTACAACTAATGCCAACCCTATCCCTGGTGCCAGGATCTGACACTTCACCTTCATCATTGATGTCACACTCACTTCATCTTAAACCTTAAACTTATTCTTGCACAAAACCTCACATCAGAGGTGGATCCGAATTCTAACGGCAACCCTATCTCACCCGTACTCCCTATCGAACTCATAACCCTAACCCTAGATCTGACCCTTGAACCAGAATCTTCACCTTCACCGTTGCTATCAACTATGACTCCCTTAATCCTCTGACTCGACCTCACACTCACACTCAATTCAGAATTTTTCGCAAATTCTGTCCATAACCATATTTTCTGCATAGACCTTTCCTTACAGAAAACCCTAACCCTAGCCCCGGATCCTTAACCTGAATGCTCACCGTCAGCATCGGTGTCACCGATGCCACATCTTGATGATGAAGTCCAAGCTGGCCTTCACCCACACGTCAGAGTAGGATGCTTAATCTAAACATAACCACATCCACCGCACAAATTTTAGAC
Organism: Manis javanica; assembly: GCF_040802235.1. Taxonomy (NCBI): domain Eukaryota; kingdom Metazoa; phylum Chordata; class Mammalia; order Pholidota; family Manidae; genus Manis; species Manis javanica. The sequence continues at coordinate 37,533,783 of NC_133169.1, read as the reverse complement.
AATTGCCTAACCCTAACCCTAGCACATTCCTGTGACCTGAGCCTCCAAAATCATCATGGACGTCACCCTTGCCTCACTGCGACTCAATTGGACAGTTGCCCTAAACTTGGAGAAGGTCCCTCAGTCTAAACGTACCAATTGCCTGCCCCTACAGCTTTCCAAAAACCTAACCCTAACACTACCCCTGGCTCGGGGTCCTGACACCTCACCTTGACCATTGACGTCATCCGTGCCTCACCATAAACCTGATCCACCATCTTGCGCACCCTGACACATCAGACTCAGAAGCTAACTCTATCCGTAAAGAGAATGTTTCTGTATACCAGAGAGAACACAGAATTTTAACCCTGAAACTGATGCCTGGACCTGTATACAGAGTGTCAGCATCGGAGACACCCAGGGATCTCCCAACACGGCAACACAATTTCACAGTCACAGTCACATCAGAGCTAGACCTTAAGTCTTATAATTAACTTATTCTTTCTGTACTAGAGCCCGAACCAGTAATTCTAACCCAAGCCATGATTCTTGGACATGCCCCTTAATCGTAACCATTGGCATCACTCACGCTTCATCGTAATCCTTTACCTCTATCCCGCACTTGCCCTCATATCAGAGAGAAACCTGAAGCCTTTCCATAACCCTATCCTTCCTGTACACCTTACAGAACAAAACTAAACTTACTCTAGCCCTTGGGACTATACCTGAACCGACACCGTCAGCTTCAACGTCTGTCATGCCGCACCATAAGCCTGAATCTCAAGGTCGCCGTCACCCGCACGTCAGGGACAGATGCGAACTCTAAATGTAACTGCATAATCCTGTCAATCTTACTGAACACCTAACCCTAACCCTAGTGCCAAGCCCTGGACTAGATTTTTCACCCGCAGCAATGATGTCAACTACGACACATCTTAATTCGGAGCTTGAATCTCACACTCGCACTGACATCAGAAGAGAACCCTAATTCTTTCGGAAACCGTCTTTTCCGCACTGATTTTCTCTTACAGATAACCCTAAGCGTATCCCAGGCCCCTTTCACTGAACCGCCACCATCAGCATCGACGTCTGTCATTCCTCCCCATAATCCTGAAGCTCGTTCTGGACGCTGCCCTCATGTCAGAGTCGGATCAGTACTCTAACTGTCACTCAATCTGCAGCATACTCCTTACCTTACAACTAATGCTGACCCTATCCCTGGTACCGGGATCTGACACTTCACCTTCATCATTGTTGTGACCCTCACTTCACCTTAAACTTAAACTTATTCTTGCACTCACCCTCACATCAGAGGCGGATCCGAATTCTAACTGCAACCCTACTTCACCCGTACTCCTTATCAAACCCATAACCCTACCCTAGATCTGAACCTTGAATCAGATTATTCACCTTCATCGTTGCTACCCACTATGACACCCTTAATGGTGTGACTCGATCTCACACTCGCCCTCAATTTAGAATTGCACCCTAATTCTGTCCATAACCATATTATCTGCATAAACCTGCATAGACCTTTCCTTACAGAAAACTCTAACCCTAGAACAGGTTCCTTTACCTGCATGCTCACCACCAGCATTGATGTCACCGATGCCATACCTTTATGATGAAGTCCAAACTGGCCTTCACCCACACGTCAGAGTAGGATCCTCTATCTAAACATAACCACATCCACGGCATAAACTAAAACAATTCCCTATCTGTAACCCTAGCACATACCTGTGGCCTGACCATCCATAATCTCCATGGATGTGACCCTTGCCTCATTGTAAGCCTGCGACTGAATTGGACAGTTGCCCTAACCTTGCAGAAGGACCCTCAGTCTAAACGTACCAATACCCTGCCCCTACGGCTTTCCAAAATCCTAACCCTAACCCTAGCCCTGGCTCGTGGTCCTGACACCTCACCTTGACCATTGACGTCAACCATGCCTCACCATAAACCTGATCCACCATCTTGCACTCCCTTTCTCATCAGAACTAGAAGCCAACTCTATCCATAAAGCCAATGTCTCTGCATACCAGAGAGAACAAAAAATTTTAACACTAAAACTGGTGCCTGGACCTATACACAAATCGTCATTATCACAAACAAACAGGGATCTCCTCAACACGGAAACGCAAATTCACACTCGCACTCACATCAGAGGTAGACCCTAACCCTAATAATTAACTTATCCTTTCTGCACAACAGCCCTAACCTCTATATTCAAAGCCTAGCCATGACTCTTGGACCTGCCCCTTCACCATAACCGTTGGCATCACCTGCGCTTCATCGTAATCCTAATCTTCAATCCCGAACGTGCCCTCCCATCGGAGAGAAACTCGAAATTTTTCCATAAACCTATCCTTCTTCTACACCTTACAGAGCACAATAAACTTACTCTAGCCCTCGGCATTTTACCTGATCCAAAACCAACAGCCTCAATGTCTGTCTTGCCGCACCATAAGCCTGAAGCTCAAGGTGGCCGCGCCCTCACTTCAGGGTCAGATGCAAACTCTAAATGTTACTCCAAATTCCTGTAAATCTTACTGAACACCTAACCCTAACCCTAGCGCGAAGCCTTGGACTAGATTCTTCACCTACAACATTGATGTCAACTAAGACACATCTTAACTCGGAGCCTGAATTTCACATTCTCAATCACAACAGAAGAGAACCCTTATTCTCTCGGTAACCGTCTCTTCCGCAGAGATTTTCTCTCACAGATAGCCCTAACCCTCTCCCAGGACCATTTCACTGAACCGCTACCATCAGCATCGACGTCTGCCATTCGTGCCCACAACCCTGAAGCTCGTTCTGGCCACTGCCCTCTTGTCAGAGTCGGATCAGAACGCTAAATGTCACTCAATTTTCCGCAGACTCCTTACCTTACAACTAATGCCAACCCTATCCCTGGTGCCAGGATCTGACACTTCACCTTCATCATTGATGTCACACTCACTTCATCTTAAACCTTAAACTTATTCTTGCACAAAACCTCACATCAGAGGTGGATCCGAATTCTAACGGCAACCCTATCTCACCCGTACTCCCTATCGAACTCATAACCCTAACCCTAGATCTGACCCTTGAACCAGAATCTTCACCTTCACCGTTGCTATCAACTATGACTCCCTTAATCCTCTGACTCGACCTCACACTCACACTCAATTCAGAATTTTTCGCAAATTCTGTCCATAACCATATTTTCTGCATAGACCTTTCCTTACAGAAAACCCTAACCCTAGCCCCGGATCCTTAACCTGAATGCTCACCGTCAGCATTGGTGTCACCGATGCCACATCTTGATGATGAAGTCCAAGCTGGCCTTCACCCACACGTCAGAGTAGGATGCTTAATCTAAACATAACCACATCCACCGCATAAATTTTAGACAATTGCCTAACCCTAACCCTAGCACATTCCTGTGACCTGAGCCTCCAAAATCATCATGGACGTCACCCTTGCCTCAGTGCGACTCAATTGGACAGTTGCCCTAAACTTGGAGAAGGACCCTCAGTCTAAACGTACCAATTGCCTGCCCCTACAGCTTTCCAAAAACCTAACCCTAACACTACCCCTGGCTCGGGGTCCTGACACCTCACCTTGACCATTGACGTCATCCGTGCCTCACCATAAACCTGATCCACCATCTTGCGCACCCTGTCACATCAGACTCAGAAGCTAACTCTATCCGTAAAGAGAATGTTTCTGTATACCAGAGAGAACACAGAATTTTAACCCTGAAACTGATGCCTGGACCTGTATACAGAGTGTCAGCATCGGAGACACCCAGGGATCTCCCAACACGGCAACACAATTTCACAGTCACAGTCACATCAGAGCTAGACCTTAAGTCTTATAATTAACTTATTCTTTCTGTACTAGAGCCCGAACCAGTAATTCTAACCCAAGCCATGATTCTTGGACATGCCCCTTAATCGTAACCATTGGCATCACTCACGCTTCATCGTAATCCTTTACCTCTATCCCGCACTTGCCCTCATATCAGAGAGAAACCTGAAGCCTTTCCATAACCCTATCCTTCCTGTACACCTTACAGAACAAAACTAAACTTACTCTAGCCCTTGGGAATATACCTGAACCGACACCGTCAGCTTCAACGTCTGTCATGCCGCACCATAAGCCTGAATCTCAAGGTCGCCGTCACCCGCACGTCAGGGACAGATGCGAACTCTAAATGTAACTGCATAATCCTGTCAATCTTACTGAACACCTAACCCTAACCCTAGTGCCAAGCCCTGGACTAGATTTTTCACCCGCAGCAATGATGTCAACTACGACACATCTTAATTCGGAGCTTGAATCTCACACTCGCACTGACATCAGAAGAGAACCCTAATTCTTTCGGAAACCGTCTTTTCCGCACTGATTTTCTCTTACAGATAACCCTAAGCGTATCCCAGGCCCCTTTCACTGAACCGCCACCATCAGCATCGACGTCTGTCATTCCTCCCCATAATCCTGAAGCTCGTTCTGGACGCTGCCCTCATGTCAGAGTCGGATCAGTACTCTAACTGTCACTCAATCTGCAGCATACTCCTTACCTTACAACTAATGCTGACCCTATCCCTGGTACCGGGATCTGACACTTCACCTTCATCATTGTTGTGACCCTCACTTCACCTGAAACTTAAACTTATTCTTGCACTCACCCTCACATCAGAGGCGGATCCGAATTCTAACTGCAACCCTACTTCACCCGTACTCCTTATCAAACCCATAACCCTACCCTAGATCTGAACCTTGAATCAGATTATTCACCTTCATCGTTGCTACCCACTATGACACCCTTAATGGTGTGACTCGATCTCACACTCGCCCTCAATTTAGAATTGCACCCTAATTCTGTCCATAACCATATTATCTGCATAAACCTGCATAGACCTTTCCTTACAGAAAACTCTAACCCTAGAACAGGTTCCTTTACCTGCATGCTCACCACCAGCATTGATGTCACCGATGCCATACCTTTATGATGAAGTCCAAACTGGCCTTCACCCACACGTCAGAGTAGGATCCTCTATCTAAACATAACCACATCCACGGCATAAACTAAAACAATTCCCTATCCGTAACCCTAGCACATACCTGTGGCCTGACCATCCATAATCTCCATGGATGTGACCCTTGCCTCATTGTAAGCCTGCGACTGAATTGGACAGTTGCCCTAACCTTGCAGAAGGACCCTCAGTCTAAACGTACCAATACCCTGCCCCTACGGCTTTCCAAAATCCTAACCCTAACCCTAGCCCTGGCTCGTGGTCCTGACACCTCACCTTGACCATTGACGTCAACCATGCCTCACCATAAACCTGATCCACCATCTTGCACTCCCTTTCTCATCAGAACTAGAAGCCAACTCTATCCATAAAGCCAATGTCTCTGCATACCAGAGAGAACAAAAAATTTTAACACTAAAACTGGTGCCTGGACCTATACACAAAGCGTCATTATCACAAACAAACAGGGATCTCCTCAACACGGAAACGCAAATTCACACTCGCACTCACATCAGAGGTAGACCCTAACCCTAATAATTAACTTATCCTTTCTGCACAACAGCCCTAACCTCTATATTCAAAGCCTAGCCATGACTCTTGGACCTGCCCCTTCACCATAACCGTTGGCATCACCTGCGCTTCATCGTAATCCTAATCTTCAATCCCGAACGTGCCCTCCCATCGGAGAGAAACTCGAAATTTTTCCATAAACCTATCCTTCTTCTACACCTTACAGAGCACAATAAACTTACTCTAGCCCTCGGCATTTTACCTGATCCAAAACCAACAGCCTCAATGTCTGTCTTGCCGCACCATAAGCCTGAAGCTCAAGGTGGCCGCGCCCTCACTTCAGGGTCAGATGCAAACTCTAAATGTTACTCCACATTCCTGTAAATCTTACTGAACACCTAACCCTAACCCTAGCGCGAAGCCTTGGACTAGATTCTTCACCTACAACATTGATGTCAACTAAGACACATCTTAACTCCGAGCCTGAATTTCACATTCTCAATCACAACAGAAGAGAACCCTTATTCCTTCGGTAACCGTCTCTTCCGCAGAGATTTTCTCTCACAGATAGCCCTAACCCTCTCCCAGGACCCTTTCACTGAACCGCTACCATCAGCGTCGACGTCTGCCATTCGTGCCCACAACCCTGAAGCTCGTTCTGGCCACTGCCCTCTTGTCAGAGTCGGATCAGAACGCTAAATGTCACTCAATTTTCCGCAGACTCATTACCTTACAACTAATGCCAACCCTATCCCTGGTGCCAGGATCTGACACTTCACCTTCATCATTGATGTCACACTCACTTCATCTTAAACCATAAACTTATTCTTGCACAAAACCTCACATCAGAGGTGGATCCGAATTCTAACGGCAACCCTATCTCACCCGTACTCCCTATCGAACTCATAACCCTAACCCTAGATCTGACCCTTGAACCAGAATCTTCACCTTCACCGTTGCTATCAACTATGACTCCCTTAATCCTCTGACTCGACCTCACACTCACACTCAATTCAGAATTTTTCGCAAATTCTGTCCATAACCATATTTTCTGCATATACCTTTCCTTACAGAAAACCCTAACCCTAGCCCCGGATCCTTAACCTGAATGCTCACCGTCAGCATTGGTGTCACCGATGCCACATCTTGATGATGAAGTCCAAGCTGGCCTTCACCCACACGTCAGAGTAGGATGCTTAATCTAAACATAACCACATCCACCGCATAAACTTTAGACAATTGCCTAACCCTAACCCTAGCACATTCCTGTGACCTGAGCCTCCAAAATCATCATGGACGTCACCCTTGCCTCACTGCGACTCAATTGGACAGTTGCCCTAAACTTGGAGAAGGACCCTCAGTCTAAACGTACCAATTGCCTGCCCCTACAGCTTTCCAAAAACCTAACCCTAACACTACCCCTGGCTCGGCGTCCTGACACCTCACCTTGACCATTGACGTCATCCGTGCCTCACCATAAACCTGATCCACCATCTTGCGCACCCTGTCACATCAGACTCAGAAGCTAACTCTATCCGTAAAGAGAATGTTTCTGTATACCAGAGAGAACACAGAATTTTAACCCTGAAACTGATGCCTGGACCTGTATACAGAGTGTCAGCATCGGAGACACCCAGGGATCTCCCAACACGGAAACACAATTTCACAGTCACAGTCACATCAGAGCTAGACCTTAAGTCTTATAATTAACTTATTCTTTCTGTACTAGAGCCCGAACCAGTAATTCTAACCCAAGCCATGACTCTTGGACATGCCCCTTAATCGTAACCATTGGCATCACTCACGCTTCATCGTAATCCTTTACCTCAATCCCGCACTTGCCCTCCCATCAGAGAGAAACCTGAAGCCTTTCCATAACCCTATCCTTCCTGTACACCTTACAGAACAAAACTAAACTTACTCTAGCCCTTGGCACTATACCTGAACCGACACCGTCAGCTTCAACGTCTGTCATGCCGCACCATAAGCCTGAATCTCAAGGTCGCCGTCACCCGCACGTCAGGGACAGATGCGAACTCTAAATGTAACTGCATAATCCTGTCAATCTTACTGAACACCTAACCCTAACCCTAGTGCCAAGCCCTGGACTAGATTTTTCACCCGCAGCAATGATGTCAACTACGACACATCTTAATTCGGAGCTTGAATCTCACACTCGCACTGACATCAGAAGAGAACCCTAATTCTTTCGGAAACCGTCTTTTCCGCACTGATTTTCTCTTACAGATAACCCTAAGCGTATCCCAGGCCCCTTTCACTGAACCGCCACCATCAGCATCGACGTCTGTCATTCCTCCCCATAATCCTGAAGCTCGTTCTGGACGCTGCCCTCATGTCAGAGTCGGATCAGTACTCTAACTGTCACTCAATCTGCAGCATACTCCTTACCTTACAACTAATGCTGACCCTATCCCTGGTACCGGGATCTGACACTTCACCTTCATCATTGTTGTGACCCTCACTTCACCTGAAACTTAAACTTATTCTTGCACTCACCCTCACATCAGAGGCGGATCCGAATTCTAACTGCAACCCTACTTCACCCGTACTCCTTATCAAACCCATAACCCTACCCTAGATCTGAACCTTGAATCAGATTATTCACCTTCATCGTTGCTACCCACTATGACACACTTAATGGTGTGACTCGATCTCACACTCGCCCTCAATTTAGAATTGCACCCTAATTCTGTCCATAACCATATTATCTGCATAAACCTGCATAGGCCTTTCCTTACAGAAAACTCTAACCCTAGAACAGGTTCCTTTACCTGCATGCTCACCACCAGCATTGATGTCACCGATGCCATACCTTAATGATGAAGTCCAAACTGGCCTTCACCCACACGTCAGAGTAGGATCCTCTATCTAAACATAACCACATCCACGGCATAAACTAAAACAATTCCCTATCCCTAACCCTAGCACATACCTGTGGCCTGACCATCCATAATCTCCATGGATGTGACCCTTGCCTCATTGTAAGCCTGCGACTGAATTGGACAGTTGCCCTAACCTTGCAGAAGGACCCTCAGTCTAAACGTACCAATACCCTGCCCCTACGGCTTTCCAAAATCCTAACCCTAACCCTAGCCCTGGCTCGTGGTCCTGACACCTCACCTTGACCATTGACGTCAACCATGCCTCACCATAAACCTGATCCACCATCTTGCACTCCCTTTCTCATCAGAACTAGAAGCCAACTCTATCCATAAAGCCAATGTCTCTGCATACCAGAGAGAACAAAAAATTTTAACTCTAAAACTGGTGCCTGGACCTATACACAAAGCGTCATTATCACAAACAAACAGGGATCTCCTCAACACGGAAACGCAAATTCACACTCGCACTCACATCAGAGGTAGACCCTAACCCTAATAATTAACTTATCCTTTCTGCACAACAGCCCTAACCTCTATATTCAAAGACTAGCCATGACTCTTGGACCTGCCCCTTCACCATAACCGTTGGCATCACCTGCGCTTCATCGTAATCCAAATCTTCAATCCCGAACATGCCCTCCCATCGGAGAGAAACTCGAAATTTTTCCATAAACCTATCCTTCTTCTACACCTTACAGAGCACAATAAACTTACTCTAGCCCTCGGCATTTTACCTGATCCAAAACCAACAGCCTCAATGTCTGTCTTGCCGCACCATAAGCCTGAAGCTCAAGGTGGCCCTCGCCCTCACTTCAGGGTCAGATGCAAACTCTAAATGTTACACCACATTCCTGTAAATCTTACTGAACACCTAACCCTAACCCTAGCGCGAAGCCTTGGACTAGATTCTTCACCTACAACATTGATGTCAACTAAGACACATCTTAACTCCGAGCCTGAATTTCACATTCTCAATCACAACAGAAGAGAACCCTTATTCCTTCGGTAACCGTCTCTTCCGCAGAGATTTTCTCTCACAGATAGCCCCAACCCTCTCCCAGGACCCTTTCACTGAACCGCTACCATCAGCGTCGACGTCTGCCATTCGTGCCCACAACCCTGAAGCTCGTTCTGGCCACTGCCCTCTTGTCAGAGTCGGATCAGAACGCTAAATGTCACTCAATTTTCCGCAGACTCATTACCTTACAACTAATGCCAACCCTATCCCTGGTGCCAGGATCTGACACTTCACCTTCATCATTGATGTCACACTCACTTCATCTTAAACCATAAACTTATTCTTGCACAAAACCTCACATCAGAGGTGGATCCGAATTCTAACGGCAACCCTATCTCACCCGTACTCCCTATCGAACTCATAACCCTAACCCTAGATCTGACCCTTGAACCAGAATCTTCACCTTCACCGTTGCTATCAACTATGACTCCCTTAATCCTCTGACTCGACCTCACACTCACACTCAATTCAGAATTTTTCGCAAATTCTGTCCATAACCATATTTTCTGCATAGACCTTTCCTTACAGAAAACCCTAACCCTAGCCCCGGATCCTTAACCTGAATGCTCACCGTCAGCATTGGTGTCACCGATGCCACATCTTGATGATGAAGTCCAAGCTGGCCTTCACCCACACGTCAGAGTAGGATGCTTAATCTAAACATAACCACATCCACCGCATAAACTTTAGACAATTGCCTAACCCTAACCCTAGCACATTCCTGTGACCTGAGCCTCCAAAATCATCATGGACGTCACCCTTGCCTCACTGCGACTCAATTGGACAGTTGCCCTAAACTTGGAGAAGGACCCTCAGTCTAAACGTACCAATTGCCTGCCCCTACAGCTTTCCGAAAACCTAACCCTAACACTACCCCTGGCTCGGGGTCCTGACACCTCCCCTTGACCATTGACGTCATCCGTGCCTCACCATAAACCTGATCCACCATCTTGCGCACCCTGTCACATCAGACTCAGAAGCTAACTCTATCCGTAAAGAGAATGTTTCTGTATACCAGAGAGAACACAGAATTTTAACCCTGAAACTGATGCCTGGACCTCTATACAGAGTGTCAGCATCGGAGACACCCAGGGATCTCCCAACACGGCAACACAATTTCACAGTCACAGTCACATCAGAGCTAGACCTTAAGTCTTATAATTAACTTATTCTTTCTGTACTAGAGCCCGAACCAGTAATTCTAACCCAAGCCATGACTCTTGGACATGCCCCTTAATCGTAACCATTGGCATCATTCACGCTTCATCGTAATCCTTTACCTCAATCCCGCACTTGCCCTCCCATCAGAGAGAAACCTGAAGCCTTTCCATAACCCTATCCTTCCTGTACACCTTACAGAACAAACCTAAACTTACTCTAGCCCTTGGGACTATACCTGAACCGACACCGTCAGCTTCAACGTCTGTCATGCCGCACCATAAGCCTGAATCTCAAGGTCGCCGTCACCCGCACGTCAGGGACAGATGCGAACTCTAAATGTAACTGCATAATCCTGTCAATCTTACTGAACACCTAACCCTAACCCTAGTGCCAAGCCCTGGACTAGATTTTTCACCCGCAGCAATGATGTCAACTACGACACATCTTAATTCGGAGCTTGAATCTCACACTCGCACTGACATCAGAAGAGAACCCTAATTCTTTCGGAAACCGTCTTTTCCGCACTGATTTTCTCTTACAGATAACCCTAAGCGTATCCCAGGCCCCTTTCACTGAACCGCCACCATCAGCATCGACGTCTGTCATTCCTCCCCATAATCCTGAAGCTCGTTCTGGATGCTGCCCTCATGTCAGAGTCGGATCAGTACTCTAACTGTCACTCAATCTGCAGCATACTCCTTACCTTACAACTAATGCTGACCCTATCCCTGGTACCGGGATCTGACACTTCACCTTCATCATTGTTGTGACCCTCACTTCACCTGAAACTTAAACTTATTCTTGCACTCACCCTCACATCAGAGGCGGATCCGAATTCTAACTGCAACCCTACTTCACCCGTACTCCTTATCAAACCCATAACCCTACCCTAGATCTGAACCTTGAATCAGATTATTCACCTTCATCGTTGCTACCCACTATGACACCCTTAATGGTGTGACTCGATCTCACACTCGCCCTCAATTTAGAATTGCACCCTAATTCTGTCCATAACCATATTATCTGCATAAACCTGCATAGACCTTTCCTTACAGAAAACTCTAACCCTAGAACAGGTTCCTTTACCTGCATGCTCACCACCAGCATTGATGTCACCGATGCCATACCTTAATGATGAAGTCCAAACTGGCCTTCACCCACACGTCAGAGTAGGATCCTCTATCTAAACATAACCACATCCACGGCATAAACTAAAACAATTTCCTATCCCTAACCCTAGCACATACCTGTGGCCTGACCATCCATAATCTCCATGGATGTGACCCTTGCCTCATTGTAAGCCTGCGACTGAATTGGACAGTTGCCCTAACCTTGCAGAAGGACCCTCAGTCTAAACGTACCAATACCCTGCCCCTACGGCTTTCCAAAATCCTAACCCTAACCCTAGCCCTGGCTCGTGGTCCTGACACCTCACCTTGACCATTGACGTCAACCATGCCTCACCATAAACCTGATCCACCATCTTGCACTCCCTTTCTCATCAGAACTAGAAGCCAACTCTATCCATAAAGCCAATGTCTCTGCATACCAGAGAGAACAAAAAATTTTAACTCTAAAACTGGTGCCTGGACCTATACACAAAGCGTCATTATCACAAACAAACAGGGATCTCCTCAACACGGAAACGCAAATTCACACTCGCACTCACATCAGAGGTAGACCCTAACCCTAATAATTAACTTATCCTTTCTGCACAACAGCCCTAACCTCTATATTCAAAGCCTAGCCATGACTCTTGGACCTGCCCCTTCACCATAACCGTTGGCATCACCTGCGCTTCATCGTAATCCTAATATTCAATCCCGAACGTGCCCTCCCATCGGAGAGAAACTCGAAATTTTTCCATAAACCTATCCTTCTTCTACACCTTACAGAGCACAATAAACTTACTCTAGCCCTCGGCATTTTACCTGATCCAAAACCAACAGCCTCAATGTCTGTATTGCCGCACCATAAGCCTGAAGCTCAAGGTGGCCCTCGCCCTCAATTCAGGGTCAGATGCAAACTCTAAATGTTACTCCACATTCCTGTAAATCTTACTGAACACCTAACCCTAACCCTAGCGCGAAGCCTTGGACTAGATTCTTCACCTACAACATTGATGTCAACTAAGACACATCTTAACTCGGAGCCTGAATTTCACATTCTCAATCACAACAGAAGAGGACCCTTATTCTCTCAGTAACCATCTCTTCCGCAGACATTTTCTCTCACAGATAGCCCTAACCCTCTCCCAGGACCCTTTCACTGAACCGCTACCATCTGCATCGATGTCTGCCATTCGTGCCCACAACCCTGAAGCTCGTTCTGGCCACTGCCCTCTTGTCAGAGTCGGATCAGAACGCTAAATGTCACTCAATTTTCCGCAGACTCCTTACCTTACAACTAATGCCAACCCTATCCCTGGTGCCAGGATCTGACACTTCACCTTCATCATTGATGTCACACTCACTTCATCTTAAACCTTAAACTTATTCTTGCACAAAACCTCACATCAGAGGTGGATCCGAATTCTAACGGCAACCCTATCTCACCCGTACTCCCTATCGAACACGTAACCCTAACCCTAGATCTGACCCTTGAACCAGAATCTTCACCTTCACCGTTGCTATCAACTATGACTCCCTTAATCCTCTGACTTGACCTCACACTCACACTCATTTCAGAATTTTTCGCAAATTCTGTCCATAACCATATTTTCTGCATAGACCTTTCCTTACAGAAAACCCTAACCCTAGCCCCGGATCCTTAACCTGAATGCTCACCGTCAGCATTGGTGTCACCGATGCCACATCTTGATGATGAAGTCCAAGCTGGCCTTCACCCACACGTCAGAGTAGGATGCTTAATCTAAACATAACCACATCCACCGCATAAACTTTAGACAATTGCCTAACCCTAACCCTAGCACATTCCTGTGACCTGAGCCTCCAAAATCATCATGGACGTCACCCTTGCCTCACTGCGACTCAATTGGACAGTTGCCCTAAACTTGGAGAAGGACCCTCAGTCTAAACGTACCAATTGCCTGCCCCTACAGCTTTCCGAAAACCTAACCCTAACACTACCCCTGGCTCGGGGTCCTGACACCTCACCTTGACCATTGACGTCATCCGTGCCTCACCATAAACCTGATCCACCATCTTGCGCACCCTGTCACATCAGACTCAGAAGCTAACTCTATCCGTAAAGAGAATGTTTCTGTATACCAGAGAGAACACAGAATTTTAACCCTGAATCTGATGCCTGGACCTGTATACAGAGTGTCAGCATCGGAGACACCCAGGGAACTCCCAACACGGCAACACAATTTCACAGTCACAGTCACATCAGAGCTAGACCTTAAGTCTTATAATTAACTTATTCTTTCTGTACTAGAGCCCGAACCAGTAATTCTAACCCAAGCCATGACTCTTGGACATGCCCCTTAATCGTAACCATTGGCATCACTCACGCTTCATCGTAATCCTTTACCTCAATCCCGCACTTGCCCTCCCATCAGAGAGAAACCTGAAGCCTTTCCATAACCCTATCCTTCCTGTACACCTTACAGAACAAACCTAAACTTACTGTAGCCCTTGGGACTATACCTGAACCGACACCGTCAGCTTCAACGTCTGTCATGCCGCACCATAAGCCTGAATCTCAAGGTCGCCGTCACCCGCACGTCAGGGACAGATGCGAACTCTAAATGTAACTGCATAATCCTGTCAATCTTACTGAACACCTAACCCTAACCCTAGTGCCAAGCCCTGGACTAGATTTTTCACCCGCAGCAATGATGTCAACTACGACACATCTTAATTCGGAGCTTGAATCTCACACTCGCACTGACATCAGAAGAGAACCCTAATTCTTTCGGAAACCGTCTTTTCCGCACTGATTTTCTCTTACAGATAACCCTAAGCGTATCCCAGGCCCCTTTCACTGAACCGCCACCATCAGCATCGACGTCTGTCATTCCTCCCCATAATCCTGAAGCTCGTTCTGGACGCTGCCCTCATGTCAGAGTCGGATCAGTACTCTAACTGTCACTCAATCTGCAGCATACTCCTTACCTTACAACTAATGCTGACCCTATCCCTGGTACCGGGATCTGACACTTCACCTTCATCATTGTAGTGACCCTCACTTCACCTGAAACTTAAACTTATTCTTGCACTCACCCTCACATCAGAGGCGGATCCGAATTCTAACTGCAACCCTACTTCACCCGTACTCCTTATCAAACCCATAACCCTACCCTAGATCTGAACCTTGAATCAGATTATTCACCTTCATCGTTGCTACCCACTATGACACCCTTAATGGTGTGACTCGATCTCACACTCGCCCTCAATTTAGAATTGCACCCTAATTCTGTCCATAACCATATTATCTGCATAAACCTGCATAGACCTTTCCTTACAGAAAACTCTAACCCTAGAACAGGTTCCTTTACCTGCATGCTCACCACCAGCATTGATGTCACCGATGCCATACCTTAATGATGAAGTCCAAACTGGCCTTCACCCACACGTCAGAGTAGGATCCTCTATCTAAACATAACCACATCCACGGCATAAACTAAAACAATTCCCTATCCCTAACCCTAGCACATACCTGTGGCCTGACCATCCATAATCTCCATGGATGTGACCCTTGCCTCATTGTAAGCCTGCGACTGAATTGGACAGTTGCCCTAACCTTGCAGAAGGACCCTCAGTCTAAACGTACCAATACCCTGCTCCTACGGCTTTCCAAAATCCTAACCCTAACCCTAGCCCTGGCTCGTGGTCCTGACACCTCACCTTGACCATTGACGTCAACCATGCCTCACCATAAACCTGATCCACCATCTTGCACTCCCTTTCTCATCAGAACTAGAAGCCAACTCTATCCATAAAGCCAATGTCTCTGCATACCAGAGAGAACAAAAAATTTTAACTCTAAAACTGGTGCCTGAACCTATACACAAAGCGTCATTATCACAAACAAACAGGGATTTCCTCAACACGGAAACGCAAATTCACACTCGCACTCACATCAGAGGTAGACCCTAACCCTAATAATTAACTTATCCTTTCTGCACAACAGCCCTAACCTCTATATTCAAAGCCTAGCCATGACTCTTGGACCTGCCCCTTCACCATAACCGTTGGCATCACCTGCGCTTCATCGTAATCCTAATCTTCAATCCCGAACGTGCCCTCCCATCGGAGAGAAACTCGAAATTTTTCCATAAACCTATCCTTCTTCTACACCTTACAGAGCACAATAAACTTACTCTAGCCCTCGGCATTTTACCTGATCCAAAACCAACAGCCTCAATGTCTGTCTTGCCGCACCATAAGCCTGAAGCTCAAGGTGGCCCTCGCCCTCACTTCAGGGTCAGATGCAAACTCTAAATGTTACTCCACATTCCTGTAAATCTTACTGAACACCTAACCCTAACCCTAGCGCGAAGCCTTGGACTAGATTCTTCACCTACAACATTGATGTCAACTAAGACACATCTTAACTCGGAGCCTGAATTTCACATTCTCAATCACAACAGAAGAGAACCCTTATTCTCTCGGTAACCATCTCTTCCGCAGAGATTTTCTCTCACAGATAGCCCTAACCCTCTCCCAGGACCCTTTCACTGAACCGCTACCATCAGCATCGACGTCTGCCATTCGTGCCCACAACCCTGAAGCTCGTTCTGGCCACTGCCCTCTTGTCAGAGTCGGATCAGAACGCTAAATGTAACTCAATTTTCCGCAGACTCCTTACCTTACAACTAATGCCAACCCTATCCCTGGTGCCAGGATCTGACACTTCACCTTCATCATTGATGTCACACTCACTTCATCTTAAACCTTAAACTTATTCTTGCACAAAACCTCACATCAGAGGTGGATCCGAATTCTAACGGCAACCCTATCTCACCCGTACTCCCTATCGAACTCGTAACCTTAACCCTAGATCTGACCCTTGAACCAGAATCTTCACCTTCACCGTTGCTATCAACTATGACTCCCTTAATCCTCTGACTTGACCTCACACTCACACTCAATTCAGAATTTTTCGCAAATTCTGTCCATAACCATATTTTCTGCATAGACCTTTCCTTACAGAAAACCCTAACCCTAGCCCCGGATCCTTAACCTGAATGCTCACCGTCAGCATTGGTGTCACCGATGCCACATCTTGATGATGAAGTCCAAGCTGGCCTTCACCCACACGTCAGAGTAGGATGCTTAATCTAAACATAACCACATCCACCGCATAAACTTTAGACAATTGCCTAACCCTAACCCTAGCACATTCCTGTGACCTGAGCCTCCAAAATCATCATGGACGTCACCCTTGCCTCACTGCGACTCAATTGGACAGTTGCCCTAAACTTGGAGAAGGACCCTCAGTCTAAACGTACCAATTGCCTGCCCCTACAGCTTTCCAAAAACCTAACCCTAACACTACCCTGGCTCGGGGTCCTGACACCTCACCTTGACCATTGACGTCATCCGTGCCTCACCATAAACCTGATCCACCATCTTGCGCACCCTGTCACATCAGACTCAGAAGCTAACTCTATCCGTAAAGAGTATGTTTCTGTATACCAGAGAGAACACAGAATTTTAACCCTGAAACTGATGCCTGGACCACTATACAGAGTGTCAGCATCGGAGACACCCAGGGATCTCCCAACACGGCAACACAATTTCACAGTCACAGTCACATCAGAGCTAGACCTTAAGTCTTATAATTAACTTATTCTTTCTGTACTAGAGCCCGAACCAGTAATTCTAACCCAAGCCATGACTCTTGGACATGCCCCTTAATCGTAACCATTGGCATCACTCATGCTTCATCGTAATCCTTTACCTCAATCCCGCACTTGCCCTCCCATCAGAGAGAAACCTGAAGCCTTTCCATAACCCTATCCTTCCTGTACACCTTACAGAACAAACCTAAACTTACTCAAGCCCTTGTGACTATACCTGAACCGACACCGTCAGCTTCAACGTCTGTCATGCCGCACCATAAGCCTGAATCTCAAGGTCGCCGTCACCCGCACGTCAGGGACAGATGCGAACTCTAAATGTAACTGCATAATCCTGTCAATCTTACTGAACACCTAACCCTAACCCTAGTGCCAAGCCCTGGACTAGATTTTTCACCCGCAGCAATGATGTCAACTAAGACACATCTTAATTCGGAGCTTGAATCTCACACTCGCACTGACATCAGAAGAGAACCCTAATTCTTTCGGAAACCGTCTTTTCCGCACTGATTTTCTCTTACAGATAACCCTAAGCGTATCCCAGGCCCCTTTCACTGAACCGCCACCATCAGCATCGACGTCTGTCATTCCTCCCCATAATCCTGAAGCTCATTCTGGACGCTGCCCTCATGTCAGAGTCGGATCAGTACTCTAACTGTCACTCAATCTGCAGCATACTCCTTACCTTACAACTAATGCTGACCCTATCCCTGGTACCGGGATCTGACACTTCACCTTCATCATTGTTGTGACCCTCACTTCACCTGAAACTTAAACTTATTCTTGCACTCACCCTCACATCAGAGGCGGATCCGAATTCTAACTGCAACCCTACTTCACCCGTACTCCTTATCAAACCCAGAACCCTACCCTAGATCTGAACCTTGAATCAGATTATTCACCTTCATCGTTGCTACCCACTATGACACCCTTAATGGTGTGACTCGATCTCACACTCGCCCTCAATTTAGAATTGCACCCTAATTCTGTCCATAACCATATTATCTGCATAAACCTGCATAGACCTTTCCTTACAGAAAACTCTAACCCTAGAACAGGTTCCTTTACCTGCATGCTCACCACCAGCATTGATGTCACCGATGCCATACCTTAATGATGAAGTCCAAACTGGCCTTCACCCACACGTCAGAGTAGGATCCTCTATCTAAACATAACCACATCCACGGCATAAACTAAAACAATTCCCTATCCCTAACCCTAGCACATACCTGTGGCCTGACCATCCATAATCTCCATGGATGTGACCCTTGCCTCATTGTAAGCCTGCGACTGAATTGGACAGTTGCCCTAACCTTGCAGAAGGACCCTCAGTCTAAACGTACCAATACCCTGCCCCTACGGCTTTCCAAAATCCTAACCCTAACCCTAGCCCTGGCTCGTGGTCCTGACACCTCACCTTGACCATTGACGTCAACCATGCCTCACCATAAACCTGATCCACCATCTTGCACTCCCTTTCTCATCAGAACTAGAAGCCAACTCTATCCATAAAGCCAATGTCTCTGCATACCAGAGAGAACAAAAAATTTTAACTCTAAAACTGGTGCCTGGACCTATACACAAAGCGTCATTATCACAAACAAACAGGGATCTCCTCAACACGGAAACGCAAATTCACACTCGCACTCACATCAGAGGTAGACCCTAACCCTAATAATTAACTTATCCTTTCTGCACAACAGCCCTAACCTCTATACTCAAAGCCTAGCCATGACTCTTGGACCTGCCCCTTCACCATAACCGTTGGCATCACCTGCGCTTCATCGTAATCCTAATCTTCAATCCCGAACGTGCCCTCCCATCGGAGAGAAACTCGAAATTTTTCCATAAACCTATCCTTCTTCTACACCTTACAGAACACAATAAACTTACTCTAGCCCTCGGCATTTTACCTGATCCAAAACCAACAGCCTCAATGTCTGTCTTGCCGCACCATAAGCCTGAAGCTCAAGGTGGCCCTCGCCCTCACTTCAGGGTCAGATGCAAACTCTAAATGTTACTCCACATTCCTGTAAATCTTACTGAACACCTAAACCTAACCCTAGCGCGAAGCCTTGGACTAGATTCTTCACCTACAACATTGATGTCAACTAAGACACATCTTAACTCGGAGCCTGAATTTCACATTCTCAATCACAACAGAAGAGAACCCTTATTCTCTCGGTAACCGTCTCTTCCGCAGAGATTTTCTCTCACAGATAGCCCTAACCCTCTCCCAGGACCCTTTCACTGAACCGCTACCATCAGCATCGACGTCTGCCATTCGTGCCCACAACCCTGAAGCTCGTTCTGGCCACTGCCCTCTTGTCAGAGTCGGATCAGAACGCTAAATGTCACTCAATTTTCCGCAGACTCCTTACCTTACAACTAATGCCAACCCTATCCCTGGTGCCAGGATCTGACACTTCACCTTCATCATTAATGTCACACTCACTTCACCTTAAACCTTAAACTTATTCTTGGACAAAACCTCACATCAGAGGTGGATCCGAATTCTAACGGCAACCCTATCTCACCCGTACTCCCTATCGAACACATAACCCTAACCCTAGATCTGACCCTTGAACCAGAATCTTCACCTTCACCGTTGCTATCAACTATGACTCCCTTAATCCTCTGACTCGACCTCACACTCACACTCAATTCAGAATTTTTCGCAAATTCTGTCCATAACCATATTTTCTGCATAGACCTTTCCTTACAGAAAACCCTAACCCTAGCCCCGGATCCTTAACCTGAATGCTCACCGTCAGCATTGGTGTCACCGATGCCACATCTTGATGATGAAGTCCAAGCTGGCCTTCACCCACACGTCAGAGTAGGATGCTTAATCTAAACATAACCACATCCACCGCATAAACTTTAGACAATTGCCTAACCCTAACCCTAGCACATTCCTGTGACCTGAGCCTCCAAAATCATCATGGACGTCACCCTTGCCTCACTGCGACTCAATTGGACAGTTGCCCTAAACTTGGAGAAGGACCCTCAGTCTAAACGTACCAATTGCCTGCCCCTACAGCTTTCCAAAAACCTAACCCTAACACTACCCCTGGCTCGGGGTCCTGACACCTCACCTTGACCATTGACGTCATCCGTGCCTCACCATAAACCTGATCCACCATCTTGCGCACCCTGTCACCTCAGACTCAGAAGCTAACTCTATCCGTAAAGAGAATGTTTCTGTATACCAGAGAGAACACAGAATTTTAACCCTGAAACTGATGCCTGGACCTGTATACAGAGTGTCAGCATCGGAGACACCCAGGGATCTCCCAACACGGCAACACAATTTCACAGTCACAGTCACATCAGAGCTAGACCTTAAGTCTTATAATTAACTTATTCTTTCTGTACTAGAGCCCGAACCAGTAATTCTAACCCAAGCCATGACTCTTGGACATGCCCCTTAATCGTAACCATTGGCATCACTCACGCTTCATCGTAATCCTTTACCTCAATCCCGCACTTGCCCTCCCATCAGAGAGAAACCTGAAGCCTTTCCATAACCCTATCCTTCCTGTACACCTTACAGAACAAAACTAAACTTACTCTAGCCCTTGGGACTATACCTGAACCAACACCGTCAGCTTCAACGTCTGTCATGCCGCACCATAAGCCTGAATCTCAAGGTTGCCGTCACCCGCACGTCAGGGACAGATGCGAACTCTAAATGTAACTGCATAATCCTGTCAATCTTACTGAACACCTAACCCTAACCCTAGTGCCAAGCCCTGGACTAGATTTTTCACGCGCAGCAATGATGTCAACTACGACACATCTTAATTCGGAGCTTGAATCTCACACTCGCACTGACATCAGAAGAGAACCCTAATTCTTTCGGAAACCGTCTTTTCCGCACTGATTTTCTCTTACAGATAACCCTAAGCGTATCCCAGGCCCCTTTCACTGAACCGCCACCATCAGCATCGACGTCTGTCATTCCTCCCCATAATCCTGAAGCTCGTTCTGGACGCTGCCCTCATGTCAGAGTCGGATCAGTACTCTAACTGTCACTCAATCTGCAGCATAGTTCTTACCTTACAACTAATGTTGACCCTATCCCTGGTACCGGGATCTGACACTTCACCTTCATCATTGTTGTGACCCTCACTTCACCTGAAACTTAAACTTATTCTTGCACCCACCCTCACATCAGAGGCGGATCCGAATTCTAACTGCAACCCTACTTCACCCGTACTCCTTATCAAACCCATAACCCTACCCTAGATCTGAACCTTGAATCAGATTATTCACCTTCATCGTTGCTACCCACTATGACACCCTTAATGGTGTGACTCGATCTCACACTCGCCCTCAATTTAGAATTGCACCCTAATTCTGTCCATAACCATATTATCTGCATAAACCTGCATAGACCTTTCCTTACAGAAAACTCTAACCCTAGAACAGGTTCCTTTACCTGCATGCTCACCACCAGCATTGATGTCACCGATGCCATACCTTAATGATGAAGTCCAAACTGGCCTTCACCCACACGTCAGAGTAGGATCCTCTATCTAAACATAACCACATCCACGGCATAAACTAAAACAATTCCCTATCCCTAACCCTAGCACATACCTGTGGCCTGACCATCCATAATCTCCATGGATGTGACCCTTGCCTCATTGTAAGCCTGCGACTGAATTGGACAGTTGCCCTAAACTTGCAGAAGGACCCTCAGTCTAAACGCACCAATACCCTGCCCCTACGGCTTTCCAAAATCCTAAACCTAACCCTAGCCCTGGCTCGTGGTCCTGACACCTCACCTTGACCATTGACGTCAACCATGCCTCACCATAAACCTGATCCACCATCTTGCACTCCCTTTCTCATCAGAACTATAAGCCAACTCTATCCATAAAGCCAATGTCTCTGCATACCAGAGAGAACAAAATATTTTAACTCTAAAACTGGTGCCTGGACCTATACACAAAGCGTCATTATCACAAACACCCAGGGATCTCCTCAACACGGAAACGCAAATTCACACTCGCACTCACATCAGAGGTAGACCCTAACCCTAATAATTAACTTATCCTTTCTGCACAACAGCCCTAACCTCTATATTCAAAGCCTAGCCATGACTCTTGGACCTGCCCCTTCACCATAACCGTTGGCATCACCTGCGCTTCATCGTAATCCTAGTCTTCAATCCCGAACGTGCCCTCCCATCGGAGAGAAACTCGAAATTTTTCCATAAACCTATCCTTCTTCTACACCTTACAGAGCACAATAAATTTACTCTAGCCCTCGGCATTTTACCTGATCCAAAACCAACAGCCTCAATGTCTGTCTTGCCGCACCATAAGCCTGAAGCTCAAGGTGGCCCTCACCCTCACTTCAGGGTCAGATGCAAACTCTAAATGTTACTCCACATTCCTGTAAATCTTACTAAACACCTAACCCTAACCCTAGCGCGAAGCCTTGGACTAGATTCTTCACCTACAACATTGATGTCAACTAAGACACATCTTAACTCGGAGCCTGAATTTCACATTCTCAATCACAACAGAAGAGAACCCTTATTCTCTCGGTAACCATCTCTTCTGCAGAGATTTTCTCTCACAGATAGCCCTAACCCTCTCCCAGGACCCTTTCACTGAACCGCTACCATCAGCATCGACGTCTGTCATTCGTGCCCACAACCCTGAAGCTCGTTCTGGCCACTGCCCTCTTGCCAGAGTCGGATCAGAACGCTAAATGTCACTCAATTTTCTGCAGACTCCTTACGTTACAACTAATGCCAACCCTATCCCTGGTGCCAGGATCTGACACTTCACCTTCATCATTGATGTCACACTCACTTCACCTTAAACCTTAAACTTATTCTTGCACAAAACCTCACATCAGAGGTGGATCCGAATTCTAACGGCCACCCTATCTCACCCGTACTCCTTATCGAACACATAACACAAACCCTAGATCTGACCCTTGAACCAGAATCTTCACCTTCACCGTTGCTATCAACTATGACTCCCTTAATCCTCTGACTCGACCTCACACTCACACTCAATTCAGAATTTTTCGCAAATTCTGTCCATAACCATATTTTCTGCATAGACCTTTCCTTACAGAAAACCCTAACCCTAGCCCCGGATCCTTAACCTGAATGCTCACCGTCAGCATTGGTGTCACCGATGCCACATCTTGATGATGAAGTCCAAGCTGGCCTTCACCCACACGTCAGAGTAGGATGCTTAATCTAAACATAACCACATCCACCGCATAAACTTTAGAAAATTGCCTAACCCTAACCCTAGCACATTCCTGTGACCTGAGCCTCCAAAATCATCATGGACGTCACCCTTGCCTCACTGCGACTCAATTGGACAGTTGCCCTAAACTTGGAGAAGGACCCTCAGTCTAAACGTACCAATTGCCTGCCCCTACAGCTTTCCAAAAACCTAACCCTAACACTACCCCTGGCTCGGGGTCCTGACACCTCACCTTGACCATTGACGTCATCCGTGCCTCACCATAAACCTGATCCACCATCTTGCGCACCCTGTCACATCAGACTCAGAAGCTAACTCTATCCGTAAAGAGAATGATTCTGTATACCAGAGAGAACACAGAATTTTAACCCTGAAACTGATGCCTGGACCTGTATACAGAGTGTCAGCATCGGAGACACCCAGGGATCTCCCAACACGGCAACACAATTTCACAGTCACAGTCACATCAGAGCTAGACCTTAAGTCTTATAATTAACTTATTCTTTCTGTACTAGAGCCCGAACCAGTAATTCTAACCCTAGCCATGACTCTTGGACATGCCCCTTAATCGTAACCATTGGCATCACTCACGCTTCATCGTAATCCTTTACCTCAATCCCGCACTTGCCCTCCCATCAGAGAGAAACCTGAAGCCTTTCCATAACCCTATCCTTCCTGTACACCTTACAGAACAAAACTAAACTTACTCTAGCCCTTGGGACTATACCTGAACCGACACCGTCAGCTTCAACGTCTGTCATGCCGCACCATAAGCCTGAATCTCAAGGTCGCCGTCACCCGCACGTCAGGGACAGATGCGAAGTCTAAATGTAACTGCATAATCCTGTCAATCTTACTGAACACCTAACCCTAACCCTAGTGCCAAGCCCTGTACTAGATTTTTCACCTGCAGCAATGATGTCAACTACGACACATCTTAATTCGGAGCTTGAATCTCACACTCGCACTGACATCAGAAGAGAACCCTAATTCTTTCGGAAACCGTCTTTTCCGCACTGATTTTCTCTTACAGATAACCCTAAGCGTATCCCAGGCCCCTTTCACTGAACCGCCACCATCAGCATCGACGTCTGTCATTCCTCCCCATAATCCTGAAGCTCATTCTGGACGCTGCCCTCATGTCAGAGTCGGATCAGTACTCTAACTGTCACTCAATCTGCAGCATACTCCTTACCTTACAACTAATGCTGACCCTATCCCTGGTACCGGGATCTGACACTTCACCTTCATCATTGTTGTGACCCTCACTTCACCTGAAACTTAAACTTATTCTTGCACTCACCCTCACATCAGAGGCGGATCCGAATTCTAACTGCAACCCTACTTCACCCGTACTCCTTATCAAACCCAGAACCCTACCCTAGATCTGAACCTTGAATCAGATTATTCACCTTCATCGTTGCTACCCACTATGACACCCTTAATGGTGTGACTCGATCTCACACTCGCCCTCAATTTAGAATTGCACCCTAATTCTGTCCATAACCATATTATCTGCATAAACCTGCATAGACCTTTCCTTACAGAAAACTCTAACCCTAGAACAGGTTCCTTTACCTGCATGCTCACCACCAGCATTGATGTCACCGATGCCATACCTTAATGATGAAGTCCAAACTGGCCTTCACCCACACGTCAGAGTAGGATCCTCTATCTAAACATAACCACATCCACGGCATAAACTAAAACAATTCCCTATCCCTAACCCTAGCACATACCTGTGGCCTGACCATCCATAATCTCCATGGATGTGACCCTTGCCTCATTGTAAGCCTGCGACTGAATTGGACAGTTGCCCTAACCTTGCAGAAGGACCCTCAGTCTAAACGTACCAATACCCTGCCCCTACGGCTTTCCAAAATCCTAACCCTAACCCTAGCCCTGGCTCGTGGTCCTGACACCTCACCTTGACCATTGACGTCAACCATGCCTCACCATAAACCTGATCCACCATCTTGCACTCCCTTTCTCATCAGAACTAGAAGCCAACTCTATCCATAAAGCCAATGTCTCTGCATACCAGAGAGAACAAAAAATTTTAACTCTAAAACTGGTGCCTGGACCTATACACAAAGCGTCATTATCACAAACAAACAGGGATCTCCTCAACACGGAAACGCAAATTCACACTCGCACTCACATCAGAGGTAGACCCTAACCCTAATAATTAACTTATCCTTTCTGCACAACAGCCCTAACCTCTATACTCAAAGCCTAGCCATGACTCTTGGACCTGCCCCTTCACCATAACCGTTGGCATCACCTGCGCTTCATCGTAATCCTAATCTTCAATCCCGAACGTGCCCTCCCATCGGAGAGAAACTCGAAATTTTTCCATAAACCTATCCTTCTTCTACACCTTACAGAACACAATAAACTTACTCTAGCCCTCGGCATTTTACCTGATCCAAAACCAACAGCCTCAATGTCTGTCTTGCCGCACCATAAGCCTGAAGCTCAAGGTGGCCCTCGCCCTCACTTCAGGGTCAGATGCAAACTCTAAATGTTACTCCACATTCCTGTAAATCTTACTGAACACCTAAACCTAACCCTAGCGCGAAGCCTTGGACTAGATTCTTCACCTACAACATTGATGTCAACTAAGACACATCTTAACTCGGAGCCTGAATTTCACATTCTCAATCACAACAGAAGAGAACCCTTATTCTCTCGGTAACCGTCTCTTCCGCAGAGATTTTCTCTCACAGATAGCCCTAACCCTCTCCCAGGACCCTTTCACTGAACCGCTACCATCAGCATCGACGTCTGCCATTCGTGCCCACAACCCTGAAGCTCGTTCTGGCCACTGCCCTCTTGTCAGAGTCGGATCAGAACGCTAAATGTCACTCAATTTTCCGCAGACTCCTTACCTTACAACTAATGCCAACCCTATCCCTGGTGCCAGGATCTGACACTTCACCTTCATCATTAATGTCACACTCACTTCACCTTAAACCTTAAACTTATTCTTGGACAAAACCTCACATCAGAGGTGGATCCGAATTCTAACGGCAACCCTATCTCACCCGTACTCCCTATCGAACACATAACCCTAACCCTAGATCTGACCCTTGAACCAGAATCTTCACCTTCACCGTTGCTATCAACTATGACTCCCTTAATCCTCTGACTCGACCTCACACTCACACTCAATTCAGAATTTTTCGCAAATTCTGTCCATAACCATATTTTCTGCATAGACCTTTCCTTACAGAAAACCCTAACCCTAGCCCCGGATCCTTAACCTGAATGCTCACCGTCAGCATTGGTGTCACCGATGCCACATCTTGATGATGAAGTCCAAGCTGGCCTTCACCCACACGTCAGAGTAGGATGCTTAATCTAAACATAACCACATCCACCGCATAAACTTTAGACAATTGCCTAACCCTAACCCTAGCACATTCCTGTGACCTGAGCCTCCAAAATCATCATGGACGTCACCCTTGCCTCACTGCGACTCAATTGGACAGTTGCCCTAAACTTGGAGAAGGACCCTCAGTCTAAACGTACCAATTGCCTGCCCCTACAGCTTTCCAAAAACCTAACCCTAACACTACCCCTGGCTCGGGGTCCTGACACCTCACCTTGACCATTGACGTCATCCGTGCCTCACCATAAACCTGATCCACCATCTTGCGCACCCTGTCACCTCAGACTCAGAAGCTAACTCTATCCGTAAAGAGAATGTTTCTGTATACCAGAGAGAACACAGAATTTTAACCCTGAAACTGATGCCTGGACCTGTATACAGAGTGTCAGCATCGGAGACACCCAGGGATCTCCCAACACGGCAACACAATTTCACAGTCACAGTCACATCAGAGCTAGACCTTAAGTCTTATAATTAACTTATTCTTTCTGTACTAGAGCCCGAACCAGTAATTCTAACCCAAGCCATGACTCTTGGACATGCCCCTTAATCGTAACCATTGGCATCACTCACGCTTCATCGTAATCCTTTACCTCAATCCCGCACTTGCCCTCCCATCAGAGAGAAACCTGAAGCCTTTCCATAACCCTATCCTTCCTGTACACCTTACAGAACAAAACTAAACTTACTCTAGCCCTTGGGACTATACCTGAACCAACACCGTCAGCTTCAACGTCTGTCATGCCGCACCATAAGCCTGAATCTCAAGGTTGCCGTCACCCGCACGTCAGGGACAGATGCGAACTCTAAATGTAACTGCATAATCCTGTCAATCTTACTGAACACCTAACCCTAACCCTAGTGCCAAGCCCTGGACTAGATTTTTCACGCGCAGCAATGATGTCAACTACGACACATCTTAATTCGGAGCTTGAATCTCACACTCGCACTGACATCAGAAGAGAACCCTAATTCTTTCGGAAACCGTCTTTTCCGCACTGATTTTCTCTTACAGATAACCCTAAGCGTATCCCAGGCCCCTTTCACTGAACCGCCACCATCAGCATCGACGTCTGTCATTCCTCCCCATAATCCTGAAGCTCGTTCTGGACGCTGCCCTCATGTCAGAGTCGGATCAGTACTCTAACTGTCACTCAAACTGCAGCATAGTTCTTACCTTACAACTAATGTTGACCCTATCCCTGGTACCGGGATCTGACACTTCACCTTCATCATTGTTGTGACCCTCACTTCACCTGAAACTTAAACTTATTCTTGCACCCACCCTCACATCAGAGGCGGATCCGAATTCTAACTGCAACCCTACTTCACCCGTACTCCTTATCAAACCCATAACCCTACCCTAGATCTGAACCTTGAATCAGATTATTCACCTTCATCGTTGCTACCCACTATGACACCCTTAATGGTGTGACTCGATCTCACACTCGCCCTCAATTTAGAATTGCACCCTAATTCTGTCCATAACCATATTATCTGCATAAACCTGCATAGACCTTTCCTTACAGAAAACTCTAACCCTAGAACAGGTTCCTTTACCTGCATGCTCACCACCAGCATTGATGTCACCGATGCCATACCTTAATGATGAAGTCCAAACTGGCCTTCACCCACACGTCAGAGTAGGATCCTCTATCTAAACATAACCACATCCACGGCATAAACTAAAACAATTCCCTATCCCTAACCCTAGCACATACCTGTGGCCTGACCATCCATAATCTCCATGGATGTGACCCTTGCCTCATTGTAAGCCTGCGACTGAATTGGACAGTTGCCCTAAACTTGCAGAAGGACCCTCAGTCTAAACGCACCAATACCCTGCCCCTACGGCTTTCCAAAATCCTAAACCTAACCCTAGCCCTGGCTCGTGGTCCTGACACCTCACCTTGACCATTGACGTCAACCATGCCTCACCATAAACCTGATCCACCATCTTGCACTCCCTTTCTCATCAGAACTATAAGCCAACTCTATCCATAAAGCCAATGTCTCTGCATACCAGAGAGAACAAAATATTTTAACTCTAAAACTGGTGCCTGGACCTATACACAAAGCGTCATTATCACAAACACCCAGGGATCTCCTCAACACGGAAACGCAAATTCACACTCGCACTCACATCAGAGGTAGACCCTAACCCTAATAATTAACTTATCCTTTCTGCACAACAGCCCTAACCTCTATATTCAAAGCCTAGCCATGACTCTTGGACCTGCCCCTTCACCATAACCGTTGGCATCACCTGCGCTTCATCGTAATCCTAGTCTTCAATCCCGAACGTGCCCTCCCATCGGAGAGAAACTCGAAATTTTTCCATAAACCTATCCTTCTTCTACACCTTACAGAGCACAATAAATTTACTCTAGCCCTCGGCATTTTACCTGATCCAAAACCAACAGCCTCAATGTCTGTCTTGCCGCACCATAAGCCTGAAGCTCAAGGTGGCCCTCACCCTCACTTCAGGGTCAGATGCAAACTCTAAATGTTACTCCACATTCCTGTAAATCTTACTAAACACCTAACCCTAACCCTAGCGCGAAGCCTTGGACTAGATTCTTCACCTACAACATTGATGTCAACTAAGACACATCTTAACTCGGAGCCTGAATTTCACATTCTCAATCACAACAGAAGAGAACCCTTATTCTCTCGGTAACCATCTCTTCTGCAGAGATTTTCTCTCACAGATAGCCCTAACCCTCTCCCAGGACCCTTTCACTGAACCGCTACCATCAGCATCGACGTCTGTCATTCGTGCCCACAACCCTGAAGCTCGTTCTGGCCACTGCCCTCTTGCCAGAGTCGGATCAGAACGCTAAATGTCACTCAATTTTCTGCAGACTCCTTACGTTACAACTAATGCCAACCCTATCCCTGGTGCCAGGATCTGACACTTCACCTTCATCATTGATGTCACACTCACTTCACCTTAAACCTTAAACTTATTCTTGCACAAAACCTCACATCAGAGGTGGATCCGAATTCTAACGGCCACCCTATCTCACCCGTACTCCTTATCGAACACATAACACAAACCCTAGATCTGACCCTTGAACCAGAATCTTCACCTTCACCGTTGCTATCAACTATGACTCCCTTAATCCTCTGACTCGACCTCACACTCACACTCAATTCAGAATTTTTCGCAAATTCTGTCCATAACCATATTTTCTGCATAGACCTTTCCTTACAGAAAACCCTAACCCTAGCCCCGGATCCTTAACCTGAATGCTCACCGTCAGCATTGGTGTCACCGATGCCACATCTTGATGATGAAGTCCAAGCTGGCCTTCACCCACACGTCAGAGTAGGATGCTTAATCTAAACATAACCACATCCACCGCATAAACTTTAGAAAATTGCCTAACCCTAACCCTAGCACATTCCTGTGACCTGAGCCTCCAAAATCATCATGGACGTCACCCTTGCCTCACTGCGACTCAATTGGACAGTTGCCCTAAACTTGGAGAAGGACCCTCAGTCTAAACGTACCAATTGCCTGCCCCTACAGCTTTCCAAAAACCTAACCCTAACACTACCCCTGGCTCGGGGTCCTGACACCTCACCTTGACCATTGACGTCATCCGTGCCTCACCATAAACCTGATCCACCATCTTGCGCACCCTGTCACATCAGACTCAGAAGCTAACTCTATCCGTAAAGAGAATGATTCTGTATACCAGAGAGAACACAGAATTTTAACCCTGAAACTGATGCCTGGACCTGTATACAGAGTGTCAGCATCGGAGACACCCAGGGATCTCCCAACACGGCAACACAATTTCACAGTCACAGTCACATCAGAGCTAGACCTTAAGTCTTATAATTAACTTATTCTTTCTGTACTAGAGCCCGAACCAGTAATTCTAACCCTAGCCATGACTCTTGGACATGCCCCTTAATCGTAACCATTGGCATCACTCACGCTTCATCGTAATCCTTTACCTCAATCCCGCACTTGCCCTCCCATCAGAGAGAAACCTGAAGCCTTTCCATAACCCTATCCTTCCTGTACACCTTACAGAACAAAACTAAACTTACTCTAGCCCTTGGGACTATACCTGAACCGACACCGTCAGCTTCAACGTCTGTCATGCCGCACCATAAGCCTGAATCTCAAGGTCGCCGTCACCCGCACGTCAGGGACAGATGCGAAGTCTAAATGTAACTGCATAATCCTGTCAATCTTACTGAACACCTAACCCTAACCCTAGTGCCAAGCCCTGTACTAGATTTTTCACCTGCAGCAATGATGTCAACTACGACACATCTTAATTCGGAGCTTGAATCTCACACTCGCACTGACATCAGAAGAGAACCCTAATTCTTTCGGAAACCGTCTTTTCCGCACTGATTTTCTCTTACAGATAACCCTAAGCGTATCCCAGGCCCCTTTCACTGAACCGCCACCATCAGCATCGACGTCTGTCATTCCTCCCCATAATCCTGAAGCTCGTTCTGGACGCTGCCCTCATGTCAGAGTCGGATCAGTACTCTAACTGTCACTCAATCTGCAGCATACTCCTTACCTTACAACTAATGCTGACCCTATCCCTGGTACCGGGATCTGACACTTCACCTTCATCATTGTTGTGACCCTCACTTCACCTTAAACTTAAACTTATTCTTGCACCCACCCTCACATCAGAGGCGGATCCGAATTCTAACTGCATCCCTACTTCACCCGTACTCCTTATCAAACCCATAACCCTACCCTAGATCTGAACCTTGAATCAGATTATTCACCTTCATCGTTGCTACCCACTATGACACCCTTAATGGTGTGACTCGATCTCACACTCGCCCTCAATTTAGAATTGCACCCTAATTCTGTCCATAACCATATTATCTGCATAAACCTGCATAGACCTTTCCTTACAGAAAACTCTAACCCTAGAACAGGTTCCTTTACCTGCATGCTCACCACCAGCATTGATGTCACCGATGCCATACCTTAATGATGAAGTCCAAACTGGCCTTCACCCACACGTCAGAGTAGGATCCTCTATCTAAACATAACCACATCCACGGCATAAACTAAAACAATTCCCTATCCCTAACCCTAGCACATACCTGTGGCCTGACCATCCATAATCTCCATGGATGTGACCCTTGCCTCATTGTAAGCCTGCGACTGAATTGGACAGTTGCCCTAACCTTGCAGAAGGACCCTCAGTCTAAACGTACCAATACCCTGCCCCTACGGCTTTCCAAAATCCTAACCCTAACCCTAGCCCTGGCTCGTGGTCCTGACACCTCACCTTGACCATTGACGTCAACCATGCCTCACCATAAACCTGATCCACCATCTTGCACTCCCTTTCTCATCAGAACTAGAAGCCAACTCTATCCATAAAGCGAATGTCTCTGCATACCAGAGAGAACAAAAAATTTTAACTCTAAAACTGGTGCCTGGACCTATACACAAAGCGTCATTATCACAAACACCCAGGGATCTCCTCAACACGGAAACGCAAATTCACACTCGCACTCACATCAGAGGTAGACCCTAACCCTAATAATTAACTTATCCTTTCTGCACAACAGCCCTAACCACTATATTCAAAGCCTAGCCATGACACTTGGACCTGCCCCTTCACCATAACCGTTGGCATCACCTGCGCTTCATCGTAATCCTAATCTTCAATCCCGAACGTGCCCTCCCATCGGAGAGAAACTCGAAATTTTTCCATAAACCTATCCTTCTTCTACACCTTACAGAGCACAATAAACTTACTCTAGCCCTCGGCATTTTACCTGATCCAAAACCAACAGCCTCAATGTCTGTCTTGCCGCACCATAAGCCTGAAGCTCAAGGTGGCCCTCGCCCTCACTTCAGGGTCAGATGCAATCTCTAAATGTTACACCACATTCCTGTAAATCTTACTGAACACCTAACCCTAACCCTAGCGCGAAGCCTTGGACTAGATTCTTCACCTACAACATTGATGTCAACTAAGACACATCTTAACTCGGAGCCTGAATTTCACATTCTCAATCACAACAGAAGAGAACCCTTATTCTCTCGGTAACCGTCTCTTCCGCAGAGATTTTCTCTCACAGATAGCCCTAACCCTCTCCCAGGACCCTTTCACTGAACCGCTACCATCAGCATCGACGTCTGCCATTCGTGCCCACAAACCTGAAGCTCGTTCTGGCCACTGCCCTCTTGTCAGAGTCGGATCAGAACGCTAAATGTCACTCAATTTTCCGCAGACTCCTTACCTTACAACTAATGCCAACCCTATCCCTGGTGCCAGGATCTGACACTTCACCTTCATCATTGATGTCACACTCACTTCATCTTAAACCTTAAACTTATTCTTGCACAAAACCTCACATCAGAGGTGGATCCGAATTCTAACTGCAACCCTATCTCACCCGTACTCCCTATCGAACACATAACCCTAACCCTAGATCTGACCCTTGAACCAGAATCTTCACCTTCACCGTTGCTATCAACTATGACTCCCTTAATCCTCTGACTCGACCTCACACTCACACTCAATTCAGAATTTTTCGCAAATTCTGTCCATAACCATATTTTCTGCATAGACCTTTCCTTACAGAAAACCCTAACCCTAGCACCGGATCCTTAACCTGAATGCTCACCGTCAGCATTGGTGTCACCGATGCCACATCTTGATGATGAAGTCCAAGCTGGCCTTCACCCACACGTCAGAGTAGGATGCTTAATCTAAACATAACCACATCCACCGCATAAACTTTAGACAATTGCCTAACCCTAACCCTAGCACATTCCTGTGACCTGAGCCTCCAAAATCATCATGGACGTCACCCTTGCCTCAGTGCGACTCAATTGGACAGTTGCCCTAAACTTGGAGAAGGACCCTCAGTCTAAACGTACCAATTGCCTGCCCCTACAGCTTTCCGAAAACCTAACCCTAACACTACCCCTGGCTCGGGGTCCTGACACCTCACCTTGACCATTGACGTCATCCATGCCTCACCATAAACCTGATCCACCATCTTGCGCACCCTGTCACATCAGACTCAGAAGCTAACTCTATCCGTAAAGAGAATGTTTCTGTATACCAGAGAGAACACAGAATTTTAACCCTGAAACTGATGCCTGGACCTGTATACAGAGTGTCAGCATCGGAGACACCCAGGGATCTCCCAACACGGCAACACAATTTCACAGTCACAGTCACATCAGAGCTAGACCTTAAGTCTTATAATTAACTTATTCTTTCTGTACTAGAGCCCGAACCAGTAATTCTAACCCAAGCCATGACTCTTGGACATGCACCTTAATCGTAACCATTGGCATCACTCACGCTTCATCGTAATCCTTTACCTCAATCCCGCACTTGCCCTCCCATCAGAGAGAAACCTGAAGCCTTTCCATAACCCTATCCTTCCTGTACACCTTACAGAACAAACCTAAACTTACTCTAGCCCTTGGGACTATACCTGAACCGACACCGTCAGCTTCAACGTCTGTCATGCCGCACCATAAGCCTGAATCTCAAGGTCGCCGTCACCCGCACGTCAGGGACAGATGCGAACTCTAAATGTAACTGCATAATCCTGTCAATCTTACTGAACACCTAACCCTAACCCTAGTGCCAAGCCCTGGACTAGATTTTTCACCCGCAGCAATGATGTCAACTACGACACATCTTAATTCGGAGCTTGAATCTCACACTCGCACTGACATCAGAAGAGAACCCTAATTCTTTCGGAAACCGTCTTTTCCGCACTGATTTTCTCTTACAGATAACCCTAAGCGTATCCCAGGCCCCTTTCACTGAACCGCCACCATCAGCATCGACGTCTGTCATTCCTCCCCATAATCCTGAAGCTCGTTCTGGACGCTGCCCTCATGTCAGAGTCGGATCAGTACTCTAACTGTCACTCAATCTGCAGCATACTCCTTACCTTACAACTAATGCTGACCCTATCCCTGGTACCGGGATCTAACACTTCACCTTCATCATTGTTGTGACCCTCACTTCACCTGAAACTTAAACTTATTCTTGCACTCACTCTCACATCAGAGGCGGATCCGAATTCTAACTGCAACCCTACTTCACCCGTACTCTGTATCAAACCCATAACCCTACCCTAGATCTGAACCTTGAATCAGATTATTCACCTTCATCGTTGCTACCCACTATGACACCCTTAATGGTGTGACTCGATCTCACACTCGCCCTCAATTTAGAATTGCACCCTAATTCTGTCCATAACCATATTATCTGCATAAACCTGCATAGACCTTTCCTTACAGAAAACTCTAACCCTAGAACAGGTTCCTTTACCTGCATGCTCACCACCAGCATTGATGTCACCAATGCCATACCTTAATGATGAAGTCCAAACTGGCCTTCACCCACACGTCAGAGTAGGATCCTCTATCTAAACATAACCACATCCACGGCATAAACTAAAACAATTCCCTATCCCTAACCCTAGCACATACCTGTGGCCTGACCATCCATAATCTCCATGGATGTGACCCTTGCCTCATTGTAAGCCTGCGACTGAATTGGACAGTTGCCCTAACCTTGCAGAAGGACCCTCAGTCTAAACGTACCAATACCCTGCCCCTACGGCTTTCCAAAATCCTAACCCTAACCCTAGCCCTGGCTCGTGGTCCTGACACCTCACCTTGACCATTGACGTCAACCATGCCTCACCATAAACCTGATCCACCATCTTGCACTCCCTTTCTCATCAGAACTAGAAGCCAACTCTATCCATAAAGCCAATGTCTCTGCATACCAGAGAGAACAAAAGATTTTAACTCTAAAACTGGTGCCTGGACCTATACACAAAGCGTCATTATCACAAACAAACAGGGATCTCCTCAACACGGAAACGCAAATTCACACTCGCACTCACATCAGAGGTAGACCCTAACCCTAATAATTAACTTATCCTTTCTGCACAACAGCCCTAACCTCTATATTCAAAGCCTAGCCATGACTCTTGGACCTGCCCCTTCACCATAACCGTTGGCATCACCTGCGCTTCATCGTAATCCTAATCTTCAATCCCGAACGTGCCCTCCCATCGGAGAGAAACTCGAAATTTTTCCATAAACCTATCCTTCTTCTACACCTTACAGAGCACAATAAACTTACTCTAGCCCTCGGCATTTTACCTGATCCAAAACCAACAGCCTCAATGTCTGTCTTGCCGCACCATAAGCCTGAAGCTCAAGGTGGCCCTCGCCCTCACTTCAGGGTCAGATGCAATCTCTAAATGTTACACCACATTCCTGTAAATCTTACTGAACACCTAACCCTAACCCTAGCGCGAAGCCTTGGACTAGATTCTTCACCTACAACATTGATGTCAACTAAGACACATCTTAACTCGGAGCCTGAATTTCACATTCTCAATCACAACAGAAGAGAACCCTTATTCTCTCGGTAACCGTCTCTTCCGCAGAGATTTTCTCTCAAAGATAGCCCTAACCCTCTCCCAGGACCCTTTCACTGAACCGCTACCATCAGCATCGACGTCTGCCATTCGTGCCCACAACCCTGAAGCTCGTTCTGGCCACTGCCCTCTTGTCAGAGTCGGATCAGAACGCTAAATGTCACTCAATTTTCCGCAGACTCCTTACCTTACAACTAATGCAAACCCTATCCCTGGTGCCAGGATCTGACACTTCACCTTCATCATTGATGTCACACTCACTTCATCTTAAACCTTAAACTTATTCTTGCACAAAACCTCACATCAGAGGTGGATCCGAATTCTAACTGCAACCCTATCTCACCCGTACTCCCTATCGAACACATAACCCTAACCCTAGATCTGACCCTTGAACCAGAATCTTCACCTTCACCGTTGCTATCAACTATGACTCCCTTAATCCTCTGACTCGACCTCACACTCACACTCAATTCAGAATTTTTCGCAAATTCTGTCCATAACCATATTTTCTGCATAGACCTTTCCTTACAGAAAACCCTAACCCTAGCACCGGATCCTTAACCTGAATGCTCACCGTCAGCATTGGTGTCACCGATGCCACATCTTGATGATGAAGTCCAAGCTGGCCTTCACCCACACGTCAGAGTAGGATGCTTAATCTAAACATAACCACATCCACCGCATAAACTTTAGACAATTGCCTAACCCTAACCCTAGCACATTCCTGTGACCTGAGCCTCCAAAATCATCATGGACGTCACCCTTGCCTCAGTGCGACTCAATTGGACAGTTGCCCTAAACTTGGAGAAGGACCCTCAGTCTAAACGTACCAATTGCCTGCCCCTACAGCTTTCCGAAAACCTAACCCTAACACTACCCCTGGCTCGGGGTCCTGACACCTCACCTTGACCATTGACGTCATCCATGCCTCACCATAAACCTGATCCACCATCTTGCGCACCCTGTCACATCAGACTCAGAAGCTAACTCTATCCGTAAAGAGAATGTTTCTGTATACCAGAGAGAACACAGAATTTTAACCCTGAAACTGATGCCTGGACCTGTATACAGAGTGTCAGCATCGGAGACACCCAGGGATCTCCCAACACGGCAACACAATTTCACAGTCACAGTCACATCAGAGCTAGACCTTAAGTCTTATAATTAACTTATTCTTTCTATACTAGAGCCCGAACCAGTAATTCTAACCCAAGCCATGACTCTTGGACATGCACCTTAATCGTAACCATTGGCATCACTCACGCTTCATCGTAATCCTTTACCTCAATCCCGCACTTGCCCTCCCATCAGAGAGAAACCTGAAGCCTTTCCATAACACTATCCTTCCTGTACACCTTACAGAACAAACCTAAACTTACTCTAGCCCTTGGGACTATACCTGAACCGACACCGTCAGCTTCAACGTCTGTCATGCCGCACCATAAGCCTGAATCTCAAGGTCGCCGTCACCCGCACGTCAGGGACAGATGCGAACTCTAAATGTAACTGCATAATCCTGTCAATCTTACTGAACACCTAACCCTAACCCTAGTGCCAAGCCCTGGACTAGATTTTTCACCCGCAGCAATGATGTCAACTACGACACATCTTAATTCGGAGCTTGAATCTCACACTCGCACTGACATCAGAAGAGAACCCGAATTCTTTCGGAAACCGTCTTTTCCGCACTGATTTTCTCTTACAGATAACCCTAAGCGTATCCCAGGCCCCTTTCACTGAACCGCCACCATCAGCATCGACGTCTGTCATTCCTCCCCATAATCCTGAAGCTCGTTCTGGACGCTGCCCTCATGTCAGAGTCGGATCAGTACTCTAACTGTCACTCAATCTGCAGCATACTCCTTACCTTACAACTAATGCTGACCCTATCCCTGGTACCGGGATCTGACACTTCACCTTCATCATTGTTGTGACCCTCACTTCACCTGAAACTTAAACTTATTCTTGCACTCACCCTCACATCAGAGGCGGATCCGAATTCTAACTGCAACCCTACTTCACCCGTACTCCTTATCAAACCCATAACCCTACCCTAGATCTGAACCTTGAATCAGATTATTCACCTTCATCGTTGCTACCCACTATGACACCCTTAATGGTGTGACTCGATCTCACACTCGCCCTCAATTTAGAATTGCACCCTAATTCTGTCCATAACCATATTATCTGCATAAACCTGCATAGACCTTTCCTTACAGAAAACTCTAACCCTAGAACTGGTTCCTTTACCTGCATGCTCACCACCAGCATTGATGTCACCGATGCCATACCTTAATGATGAAGTCCAAACTGGCCTTCACCCACACGTCAGAGTAGGATCCTCTATCTAAACATAACCACATCCACGGCATAAACTAAAACAATTCCCTATCCCTAACCCTAGCACATACCTGTGGCCTGACCATCCATAATCTCCATGGATGTGACCCTTGCCTCATTGTAAGCCTGCGACTGAATTGGACAGTTGCCCTAACCTTGCAGAAGGACCCTCAGTCTAAACGTACCAATACCCTGCCCCTACGGCTTTCCAAAATCCTAACCCTAACCCTAGCCCTGGCTCGTGTTCCTGACACCTCACCTTGACCATTGACGTCAACCATGCCTCACCATAAACCTGATCCACCATCTTGCACTCCCTTTCTCATCAGAACTAGAAGCCAACTCTATCCATAAAGCCAATGTCTCTGCATACCAGAGAGAACAAAAAATTTTAACTCTAAAACTGGTGCCTGGACCTATACACAAAGCGTCATTATCACAAACAAACAGGGATCTCCTCAACACGGAAACGCAAATTCACACTCGCACTCACATCAGAGGTAGACCCTAACCCTAATAATTAACTTATCCTTTCTGCACAACAGCCCTAACCTCTATATTCAAAGACTAGCCATGACTCTTGGACCTGCCCCTTCACCATAACCGTTGGCATCACCTGCGCTTCATCGTAATCCTAATCTTCAATCCCGAACGTGCCCTCCCATCGGAGAGAAACTCGAAATTTTTCCATAAACCTATTCTTCTTCTACACCTTACAGAGCACAATAAACTTACTCTAGCCCTCGGCATTTTACCTGATCCAAAACCAACAGCCTCAATGTCTGTCTTGCCGCACCATAAGCCTGAAGCTCAAGGTGGCCCTCGCCCTCACTTCAGGGTCAGATGCAAACTCTAAATGTTACTCCACATTCCTGTAAATCTTCCTGAACACCTAACCCTAACCCTAGCGCGAAGCCTTGGACTAGATTCTTCACCAACAACATTGATGTCAACTAAGACACATCTTAACTCGGAGCCTGAATTTCACATTCTCAATCACAACAGAAGAGAGCCCTTATTCTCTCGGTAACCATCTCTTCCGCAGAGATTTTCTCTCACAGATAGCCCTAACCCTCTCCCAGGACCCTCTCACTGAACCGCTACCATCAGCATCGACGTCTGCCATTCGTGCCCACAACCCTGAAGCTCGTTCTGGCCACTGCCCTCTTGTCAGAGTCGGATCAGAACGCTAAATGTCACTCAATTTTCCGCAGACTCCTTACCTTACAACTAATGCCAACCCTATCCCTGGTGCCAGGATCTGACACTTCACCTTCATCATTGATGTCACACTCACTTCACCTTAAACCTTAAACTTATTCTTGCACAAAACCTCACATCAGAGGTGGATCCGAATTCTAACGGCAACCCTATCTCACCCGTACTCCCTATCGAACACATAACCCTAACCCTAGATCTGACCCTTGAACCAGAATCTTCACCTTCACCGTTGCTATCAACTATGACTCCCTTAATCCTCTGCCTCGACCTCACACTCACACTCAATTCAGAATTTTTCGCAAATTCTGTCCATAACCATATTTTCTGCATAGACCTTTCCTTACAGAAAACCCTAACCCTAGCCCCGGAACCTTAACCTGAATGCTCACCGTCAGCATTGGTGTCACCGATGCCACATCTTGATGATGAAGTCCAAGCTGGCCTTCACCCACACGTCAGAGTAGGATGCTTAATCTAAACATAACCACATCCACCGCATAAACTTTAGACAATTGCCTAACCCTAACCCTAGCACATTCCTGTGACCTGAGCCTCCAAAATCATCATGGACGTCACCCTTGCCTCAGTGCGACTCAATTGGACAGTTGCCCTAAACTTGGAGAAGGACCCTCAGTCTAAACGTACCAATTGCCTGCCCCTACAGCTTTCCAAAAACCTAACCCTAACACTACCCCTGGCTCGGGGTCCTGACACCTCACCTTGACCATTGACGTCATCCGTGCCTCACCATAAACCTGATCCACCATCTTGCGCACCCTGTCACATCAGACTCAGAAGCTAACTCTATCCGTAAAGAGAATGTTTCTGTATACCAGAGAGAACACAGAATTTTAACCCTGAAACTGATGCCTGGACCTGTATACAGAGTGTCAGCATCGGAGACACCCAGGGATCTCCCAACACGGCAACACAATTTCACAGTCACAGTCACATCAGAGCTAGACCTTAAGTCTTATAATTAACTTATTCTTTCTGTACTAGAGCCCGAACCAGTAATTCTAACCCAAGCCATGACTCTTGGACATGCCCCTTAATCGTAACCATTGGCATCACACACGCTTCATCGTAATCCTTTACCTCAATCCCGCACTTGCCCTCCCATCAGAGAGAAACCTGAAGCCTTTCCATAACCCTATCCTTCCTGTACACTTTACAGAACAAACCTAAACTTACTCTAGCCCTTGGGACTATACCTGAACCGACACCGTCAGCTTCAACGTCTGTCATGCCGCACCATAAGCCTGAATCTCAAGGTCGCCGTCACCCGCACGTCAGGGACAGATGCGAACTCTAAATGTAACTGCATCATCCTGTCAATCTTACTGAACACCTAACCCTAACCCTAGTGCCAAGCCCTGGACTACATTTTTCACCCGCAGCAATGATGTCAACTACGACACATCTTAATTCGGAGCTTGAATCTCACACTCGCACTGACATCGGAAGAGAACCCTAATTCTTTCGGAAACCGTCTTTTCCGCACTGATTTTCTCTTACAGATAACCCTAAGCGTATCCCAGGCCCCTTTCACTGAACCGCCACCATCAGCATCGATGTCTGTCATTCCTCCCCTTAATCCTGAAGCTCGTTCTGGACGCTGCCCTCATGTCAGAGTCGGATCAGTACTCTAACTGTCACTCAATCTGCAGCATACTCCTTACCTTACAACTAATGCTGACCCTATCCCTGGTACCGGGATCTGACACTTCACCTTCATCATTGTTGTGACCCTCACTTCACCTGAAACTTAAACTTATTCTTGCACCCACCCTCACATTAGAGGCGGATCCGAATTCTAACTGCAACCCTACTTCACCCGTACTCCTTATCAAACCCATAACCCTACCCTAGATCTGAACCTTGAATCAGATTAATCACCTTCATCGTTGCTACCCACTATGACACCCTTAATGGTGTGACTCGATCTCACACTCGCCCTCAATTTAGAATTGCACCCTAACTCTGTCCATAACCATATTATCTGCATAAACCTGCATAGACCTTTCCTTACAGAAAACTCTAACCCTAGAACAGGTTCCTTTACCTGCATGCTCACCACCAGCATTGATGTCACCGATGCCATACCTTAATGATGAAGTCCAAACTGGCCTTCACCCACACGTCAGAGTAGGATCCTCTATCTAAACATAACCACATCCACGGCATAAACTAAAACAATTCCCTATCCCTAACCCTAGCACATACCTGTGGCCTGACCATCCATAATCTCCATGGGTGTGACCCTTGCCTCATTGTAAGCCTGCGACTGAATTGGACAGTTGCCCTAACCTTGCAGAAGGACCCTCAGTCTAAACGTACCAATACCCTGCCCCTACGGCTTTCCAAAATCCTAACCCTAACCCTAGCCCTGGCTCGTGGTCCTGACACCTCACCTTGACCATTGACGTCAACCATGCCTCACCATAAACCTGATCCACCATCTTGCACTCCCTTTCTCATCAGAACTATAAGCCAACTCTATCCATAAAGCCAATGTCTCTGCATACCAGAGAGAACAAAAAATTTTAACTCTAAAACTGGTGCCTGGACCTATACACAAAGCGTCATTATCACAAACACCCAGGGATCTCCTCAACACGGAAACGCAAATTCACACTCGCACTCACATCAGAGGTAGACCCTAACCCTAATAATTAACTTATCCTTTCTGCACAACAGCCCTAACCTCTATATTCAAAGCCTAGCCATGACTCTTGGACCTGCCCCTTCACCATAACCGTTGGCATCACCTGCGCTTCATCGTAATCCTAATCTTCAATCCCGAACGTGCCCTCCCATCGGAGAGAAACTCGAAATTTTTCCATAAACCTATCCTTCTTCTACACCTTACAGAGCACAATAAACTTACTCTAGCCCTCGGCATTTTACCTGATCCAAAACCAACAGCCTCAATGTCTGTCTTGCCGCACCATAAGCCTGAAGCTCAAGGTGGCCCTCGCCCTCACTTCAGGGTCAGATGCAAACTCTAAATGTTACTCCACATTCCTGTAAATCTTACTGAACACCTAACCCTAACCCTAGCGCGAAGCCTTGGACTAGATTCTTCACCTACAACATTGATGTCAACTAAGAAACATCTTAACTCGGAGCCTTAATTTCACATTCTCAATCACAACAGAATAGAACCCTTATTCTCTCGGTAACCATCTCTTCCGCAGAGATTTTCTCTCACAGATAGCCCTAACCCTCTCCCAGGACCCTTTCACTGAACCGCTACCATCAGCATCGACGTCTGTCATTCGTGCCCACAACCCTGAAGCTCGTTCTGGCCACTGCCCTCTTGCCAGAGTCGGATCAGAACGCTAAATGTCACTCAATTTTCCGCAGACTCCTTACGTTACAACTAATGCCAACCCTATCCCTGGTGCCAGGATCTGACACTTCACCTTCATCATTGATGTCACACTCACTTCACCTTAAACCTTAAACTTATTCTTGCACAAAACCTCACATCAGAGGTGGATCCGAATTCTAACGGCCACCCTATCTCACCCGTACTCCTTATCGAACACATAACCCTAACCCTAGATCTGACCCTTGAACCTGAATCTTCACCTTCACCGTTGCTATCAACTATGACTCCCTTAATCCTCTGACTCGACCTCACACTCACACTCAATTCAGAATTTTTCACAAATTCTGTCCATAACCATATTTTCTGCATAGACCTTTCCTTACAGAAAACCCTAACCCTAGCCCCGGATCCTTAACCTGAATGCTCACCGTCAGCATTGGTGTCACCGATGCCACATCTTGATGATGAAGTCCAAGCTGGCCTTCACCCACACGTCAGAGTAGGATGCTTAATCTAAACATAACCACATCCACCGCATAAACTTTAGACAATTGCCTAACCCTAACACTAGCACATTCCTGTGACCTGAGCCTCCAAAATCATGATGGACGTCACCCTTGCCTCACTGTGACTCAATTGGACAGTTGCCCTAAACTTGGAGAAGGACCCTCAGTCTAAACGTACCAATTGCCTGCCCCTACAGCTTTCCAAAAACCTAACCCTAACACTACCCCTGGCTCGGGGTCCTGACACCTCACCTTGACCATTGACGTCATCCGTGCCTCACCATAAACCTGATCCAC
Organism: Manis javanica; assembly: GCF_040802235.1. NCBI lineage: Eukaryota > Metazoa > Chordata > Mammalia > Pholidota > Manidae > Manis > Manis javanica. The sequence continues at coordinate 37,489,644 of NC_133169.1, read as the reverse complement.
CATCTTGCGCACCCTGTCACATCAGACTCAGAAGCTAACTCTATCCGTAAAGAGAATGTTTCTGTATACCAGAGAGAACACAGAATTTTAACCCTGAAACAGATGCCTGCACCTGTATACAGAGTGTCAGCATCGGAGACACCCAGGGATCTCCCAACACGGCAACACAATTTCACAGTCACAGTCACATCAGAGCTAGACCTTAAGTCTTATAATTAACTTATTCTTTCTGTACTAGAGCCCGAACCAGTAATTCTAACCCTAGCCATGACTCTTGGACATGCCCCTTAATCGTAACCATTGGCATCACTCACGCTTCATCGTAAACCTTTACCTCAATCCCGCACTTGCCCTCCCATCAGAGAGAAACCTGAAGCCTTTCCATAACCCTATCCTTCCTGTACACCTTACAGAACAAAACTAAACTTACTCTAGCCCTTGGGACTATACCTGAACCGACACCGTCAGCCTCAACGTCTGTCATGCCGCACCATAAGCCTGAATCTCAAGGTCGCCGTCACCCGCACGTCAGGGACAGATGCGAACTCTAAATGTAACTGCATAATCCTGTCAATCTTACTGAACACCTAACCCTAACCCTAGTGCCAAGCCCTGGACTACATTTTTCACCCGCAGCAATGATGTCAACTACGACACATCTTAATTCGGAGCTTGAATCTCACACTCGCACTGACATCGGAAGAGAACCCTAATTCTTTCGGAAACCGTCTTTTCCGCACTGATTTTCTCTTACAGATAACCCTAAGCGTATCCCAGGCCCCTTTCACTGAACCGCCACCATCAGCATCGACGTCTGTCATTCCTCCCCTTAATCCTGAAGCTCGTTCTGGACGCTGCCCTCATGTCAGAGTCGGATCAGTACTCTAACTGTCACTCAATCTGCAGCATACTCCTTACCTTACAACTAATGCTGACCCTATCCCTGGTACCGGGATCTGACACTTCACCTTCATCATTGTTGTGACCCTCACTTCACCTGAAACTTAAACTTATTCTTGCACCCACCCTCACATCAGAGGCGGATCCGAATTCTAACTGCAACCCTACTTCACCCGTACTCCTTATCAAACCCATAACCCTACCCTAGATCTGAACCTTGAATCAGATTATTCACCTTCATCGTTGCTACCCACTATGACACCCTTAATGGTGTGACTCGATCTCACACTCGCCCTCAATTTAGAATTGCACCCTAACTCTGTCCATAACCATATTATCTGCATAAACCTGCATAGACCTTTCCTTACAGAAAACTCTAACCCTAGAACAGGTTCCTTTACCTGCATGCTCACCACCAGCATTGATGTCACCGATGCCATACCTTAATGATGAAGTCCAAACTGGCCTTCACCCACACGTCAGAGTAGGATCCTCTATCTAAACATAACCACATCCACGGCATAAACTAAAACAATTCCCTATCCCTAACCCTAGCACATACCTGTGGCCTGACCATCCATGATCTCCATGGGTGTGACCCTTGCCTCATTGTAAGCCTGCGACTGAATTGGACAGTTGCCCTAACCTTGCAGAAGGACCCTCAGTCTAAACGTACCAATACCCTGCCCCTACGGCTTTCCAAAATCCTAACCCTAACCCTAGCCCTGGCTCGTGATCCTGACACCTCACCTTGACCATTGACGTCAACCATGCCTCACCATAAACCTGATCCACCATCTTGCACTCCCTTTCTCATCAGAACTAGAAGCCAACTCTATCCATAAAGCCAATGTCTCTGCATACCAGAGAGAACAAAAAATTTTAACTCTAAAACTGGTGCCTGGACCTATACACAAAGCGTCATTATCACAAACACCCAGGGATCTCCTCAACACGGAAACGCAAATTCACACTCGCACTCACATCAGAGGTAGACCCTAACCCTAATAATTAACTTATCCTTTCTGCACAACAGCCCTAACCTCTATATTCAAAGCCTAGCCATGACTCTTGGACCTGCCCCTTCACCATAACCGTTGGCATCACCTGCGCTTCATCGTAATCCTAATCTTCAATCCCGAACGTGCCCTCCCATCGGAGAGAAACTCGAAATTTTTCCATAAACCTATCCTTCTTCTACACCTTACAGAGCACAATAAACTTACTCTAGCCCTCGGCATTTTACCTGATCCAAAACCAACAGCCTCAATGTCTGTCTTGCCGCACCATAAGCCTGAAGCTCAAGGTGGCCCTCGCCCTCACTTCAGGGTCAGATGCAAACTCTAAATGTTACTCCACATTCCTGTAAATCTTACTGAACACCTAACCCTAACCCTAGCGCGAAGCCTTGGACTAGATTCTTCACCTACAACATTGATGTCAACTAAGACACATCTTAACTCGGAGCCTTAATTTCACATTCTCAATCACAACAGAATAGAACCCTTATTCTCTCGGTAACCATCTCTTCCGCAGAGATTTTCTCTCACAGATAGCCCTAACCCTCTCCCAGGACCCTTTCACTGAACCGCTACCATCAGCATCGACGTCTGTCATTCGTGCCCACAACCCTGAAGCTCGTTCTGGCCACTGCCCTCTTGCCAGAGTCGGATCAGAACGCTAAATGTCACTCAATTTTCCGCAGACTCCTTACGTTACAACTAATGCCAACCCTATCCCTGGTGCCAGGATCTGACACTTCACCTTCATCATTGATGTCACACTCACTTCACCTTAAACCTTAAACTTATTCTTGCACAAAACCTCACATCAGAGGTGGATCCGAATTCTAACGGCAACCCTATCTCACCCGTACTCCTTATCGAACACATAACCCTAACCCTAGATCTGACCCTTGAACCTGAATCTTCACCTTCACCGTTGCTATCAACTATGACTCCCTTAATCCTCTGACTCGACCTCACACTCACACTCAATTCAGAATTTTTCACAAATTCTGTCCATAACCATATTTTCTGCATAGACCTTTCCTTACAGAAAACCCTAACCCTAGCCCCGGATACTTAACCTGAATGCTCACCGTCAGCATTGGTGTCACCGATGCCACATCTTGATGATGAAGTCCAAGCTGGCCTTCACCCACACGTCAGAGTAGGATGCTTAATCTAAACATAACCACATCCACCGCATAAACTTTAGACAATTGCCTAACACTAACCCTAGCACATTCCTGTGACCTGAGCCTCCAAAATCATGATGGACGTCACCCTTGCCTCACTGTGACTCAATTGGACAGTTGCCCTAAACTTGGAGAAGGACCCTCAGTCTAAACGTACCAATTGCCTGCCCCTACAGCTTTCCAAAAACCTAACCCTAACACTACCCCTGGCTCGGGGTCCTGACACCTCACCTTGACCATTGACGTCATCCGTGCCTCACCATAAACCTGATCCACCATCTTGCGCACCCTGTCACATCAGACTCAGAAGCTAACTCTATCCGTAAAGAGAATGTTTCTGTATACCAGAGAGAACACAGAATTTTAACCCTGAAACTGATGCCTGCACCTGTATACAGAGTGTCAGCATCGGAGACACCCAGGGATCTCCCAACACGGCAACACAATTTCACAGTCACAGTCACATCAGAGCTAGACCTTAAGTCTTATAATTAACTTATTCTTTCTGTACTAGAGCCCGAACCAGTAATTCTAACCCTAGCCATGACTCTTGGACATGCCCCTTAATCGTAACCATTGGCATCACTCACGCTTCATCGTAAACCTTTACCTCAATCCCGCACTTGCCCTCCCATCAGAGAGAAACCTGAAGCCTTTCCATAACCCTATCCTTCCTGTACACCTTACAGAACAAAACTAAACTTACTCTAGCCCTTGGGACTATACCAGAACTGACACCGTCAGCTTCAACGTCTGTCATGCCGCACCATAAGCCTGAATCTCAAGGTCGCCGTCACCCGCACGTCAGGGACAGATGCGAACTCTAAATGTAACTGCATAATCCTGTCAATCTTACTGAACACCTAACCCTAACCCTAGTGCCAAGCCCTGGACTAGATTTTTCACCCGCAGCAATGATGTCAACTACAACACATCTTAATTCGGAGCTTGAATCTCACACTCGCACTGACATCAGAAGAGAACCCTAATTCTTTCGGTAACCGTCTTTTCCGCACTGATTTTCTCTTACAGATAACCCTAAGCATATCCCAGGCCCCTTTCACTGAACCGCCACCATCAGCATCGACGTCTGTCATTCCTCCCCATAATCCTGAAGCTCGTTCTGGACGCTGCCCTCATGTCAGAGTCGGATCAGTACTCTAACTGTCACTCAATCTGCAGCATACTCCTTACCTTACAACTAATGCTGACCCTATCCCTGGTACCGGGATCTGACACTTCACCTTCATCATTGTTGTGACCCTCACTTCACCTTAAACTTAAACTTATTCTTGCACCCACCCTCACATCAGAGGCAGATCCGAATTCTAACTGCAACCCTACTTCACCCGTACTCCTTATCAAACCCATAACCCTACCCTAGATCTGAACCTTGAATCAGATTATTCACCTTCATCGTTGCTACCCACTATGACACCCTTAATGGTGTGACTCGATCTCACACTCGCCCTCAATTTAGAATTGCACCCTAATTCTGTCCATAACCATATTATCTGCATAAACGTGCATAGACCTTTCCTTACAGAAAACTCTAACCCTGGAACAGGTTCCTTTACCTGCATGCTCACCACCAGCATTGATGTCACCGATGCCATACCTTAATGATGAAGTCCAAACTGGCCTTAACCCACACGTCAGAGTAGGATCCTCTATCTAAACATAACCACATCCACGGCATAAACTAAAACAATTCCCTATCCCTAACCCTAGCACATACCTGTGGCCTGACCATCCATAATCTCCATGGATGTGACCCTTGCCTCATTGTAAGCCTGTGACTGAATTGGACAGTTGCCCTAACCTTGCAGAAGGACCCTCAGTCTAAACGTACCAATACCCTGCCCCTACGGCTTTCCAAAATCCTAACCCTATCCCTAGCCCTGGCTCGTGGTCCTGACACCTCACCTTGACCATTGACGTCAACCGTGTATCACCATAAACCTGATCCACCATCTTGCACTCCCTTTCTCATCAGAACTAGAAGCCAACTCTATCCATAAAGCCAATGTCTCTGCATACCAGAGAGAACAAAAAATTTTAACTCTAAAACTGCTGCCTGGACCTATACACAAAGCGTCATTATCACAAACACCCAGGGATCTCATCAACACGGAAACGCAAATTCACACTCGCACTCACATCAGAGGTAGACCCTAACCCTAGTAATTAACTTATCCTTTCTGCACAACAGCCCTAACCTCTATATTCAAAGCCTAGCCATGACTCTTGGACCTGCCACTTCACCATAACCGTTGGCATCACCTGCGCTTCATCGTAATCCTAATCTTCAATCCCGAACGTGCCCTCCCATCGGAGAGAAACTCGAAATTTTTCCATAAACCTATCCTTCTTCTACACCTTACAGAGCACAATAAACTTACTCTAGCCCTCGGCATTTTACCTGATCCAAAACCAACAGCCTCAATGTCTGTCTTGCCGCAAAATAAGCCTGAAGCTCAAGGTGGCCCTCGCCCTCACTTCAGGGTCAGATGCAAACTCTAAATGTTACTCCACGTTCCTGTAAATCTTACTGAACACCTAACCCTAACCCTAGCGCGAAGCCTTGGACTAGATTCTTCCCCTACAACATTGATGTCAACTAAGACACATCTTAACTCGGAGCCTGAATTTCACATTCTCAATCACAACAGAAGAGAACCCTTATTCTCTCGGTAACCATCTCTTCCGCAGAGATTTTCTCTCACAGATAGCCCTAACCCTCTCCCAGGACCCTTTCACTGAACCGCTACCATCAGCATCGACGTCTGTCATTCGTGCCCACAACCCTGAAGCTCGTTCTGGCCACTGCCCTCTTGCCAGAGTCGGATCAGAACGCTAAATGTCACTCAATTTTCCGCAGACTCCTTACGTTACAACTAATGCCAACCCTATCCCTGGTGCCAGGATCTGACACTTCACCTTCATCATTGATGTCACACTCACTTCACCTTAAACCTTAAACTTATTCTTGCACAAAACCTCACATCAGAGGTGGATCCGAATTCTAACGGCCACCCTATCTCACCCGTACTCCTTATCGAACACATAACCCTAACCCTAGATCTGACCCTTGAACCAGAATCTTCACCTTCACCGTTGCTATCAACTATGACTCCCTTAATCCTCTGACTCGATCTCACACTCACACTCAATTCAGAATTTTTCGCAAATTCTGTCCATAACCATATTTTCTGCATAGACCTTTCCTTACAGAAAACCCTAACCCTAGCCCCGGATCCTTAACCTGAATGCTCACCGTCAGCATTGGTGTCACCGATGCCACATCTTGATGATGAAGTCCAAGCTGGCCTTCACCCACACGTCAGAGTAGGATGCTTAATCTAAACATAACCACATCCACCGCATAAACTTTAGACAATTGCCTAACCCTAACCCTAGCACATTCCTGTGACCTGAGCCTCCAAAATCATCATGGACGTCACCCTTGCCTCACTGCGACTCAATTGGACAGTTGCCCTAAACTTGGAGAAGGACCCTCAGTCTAAACGTACCAATTGCCTGCCCCTACAGCTTTCCAAAAACCTAACCCTAACACTACCCCTGGCTCGGGGTCCTGACACCTCACCTTGACCATTGACGTCATCCGTGCCTCACCATAAACCTGATCCACCATCTTGCTCACCCTGTCACATCAGACTCAGAAGCTAACTCTATCCGTAAAGAGAATGTTTCTGTATACCAGAGAGAACACAGAATTTTAACCCTGAAACTAATGCCTGGACCTGTATACAGAGTGTCAGCATCGGAGACACCCAGGGATCTCCCAACACGGCAACACAATTTCACAGTCACAGTCACATCAGAGCTACACCTTAAGTCTTATAATTAACTTATTCTTTCTGTACTAGAGCCCGAACCAGTAATTCTAACCCTAGCCATGACTCTTGGACATGCCCCTTAATCGTAACCATTGGCATCACTCACGCTTCATCGTAATCCTTTACCTCAATCCCGCACTTGCCATCCCATCAGAGAGAAACCTGAAGCCTTTCCATAACCCTATCCTTCCTGTACACCTTACAGAACAAAACTAAACTTACTCTAGCCCTTGGGACTATACCTGAACCAACACCGTCAGCTTCAACGTCTGTCATGCCGCACCATAAGCCTGAATCTCAAGGTCGCCGTCACCCGCACGTCAGGGACAGATGCGAACTCTAAATGTAACTGCATAATCCTGTCAATCTTACTGAACACCTAACCCTAACCCTAGTGCCAAGCCCTGGACTAGATTTTTCACCCGCAGCAATGATGTCAACTACGACACATCTTAATTCGGAGCTTGAATCTCACACTCGCACTGACATCAGAAGAGAACCCTAATTCTTTCGGAAACCGTCTTTTCCGCACTGATTTTCTCTTACAGATAACCCTAAGCATATCCCAGGCCCCTTTCACTGAACCGCCACCATCAGCATCGACGTCTGTCATTCCTCCCCATAATCCTGAAGCTCGTTCTGGACGCTGCCCTCATGTCAGAGTCGGATCAGTACTCTAACTGTCACTCAATCTGCAGCATACTCCTTACCTTACAACTAATGCTGACCCTATCCCTGGTACCGGGATCTGACACTTCACCTTCATCATTGTTGTGACCCACACTTCACCTTAAACTTAAACTTATTCTTGCACCCACCCTCACATCAGAGGCGGATCCGAATTCTAACTGCAACCCTACTTCACCCGTACTCCTTATCAAACCCATAACCCTACCCTAGATCTGAACCTTGAATCAGATTATTCACCTTCATCGTTGCTACCCACTATGACACCCTTAATGGTGTGACTCGATCTCACACTCGCCCTCAATTTAGAATTGCACCCTAATTCTGTCCATAACCATATTATCTGCATAAACCTGCATAGACCTTTCCTTACAGAAAACTCTAACCCTGGAACAGGTTCCTTTACCTGCATGCTCACCACCAGCATTGATGTCACCGATGCCATACCTTAATGATGAAGTCCAAACTGGCCTTCACCCACACGTCAGAGTAGGATCCTCTATCTAAACATAACCACATCCACGGCATAAACTAAAACAATTCCCTATCCCTAACCCTAGCACATACCTGTGGCCTGACCATCCATAATCTCCATGGGTGTGACCCTTGCCTCATTGTAAGCCTGCGACTGAAACGGACAGTTTCCCTAACCTTGCAGAAGGACCCTCAGTCTAAACGTACCAATACCCTGCCCCTACGGCTTTCCAAAATCCTAACCCTAACCCTAGCCCTGGCTCGTGGTCCTGACACCTCACCTTGACCATTGACGTCAACCATGCCTCACCATAAACCTGATCCACCATCTTGCACTCCCTTTCTCATCAGAACTAGAAGCCAACTCTATCCATAAAGCCAATGTCTCTGCATACCAGAGAGAACAAAAAATTTTAACTCTAAAACTGGTGCCTGGACCTATACACAGAGCGTCATTATCACAAACAAACAGGGATCTCCTCAACACGGAAACGCAAATTCACACTCGCACTCACATCAGAGGTAGACCCTAACCCTAATAATTAACTTATCCTTTCTGCACAACAGCCCTAACCTCTATATTCAAAGACTAGCCATGACTCTTGGACCTGCCCCTTCACCATAACCGTTGGCATCACCTGCGCTTCATCGTAATCCTAATCTTCAATCCCGAACGTGCCCTCCCATCGGAGAGAAACTCGAAATTTTTCCATAAACCTATTCTTCTTCTACACCTTACAGAGCACAATAAACTTACTCTAGCCCTCGGCATTTTACCTGATCCAAAACCAACAGCCTCAATGTCTGTCTTGCCGCACCATAAGCCTGAAGCTCAAGGTGGCCCTCGCCCTCACTTCAGGGTCAGATGCAAACTCTAAATGTTACTCCACATTCCTGTAAATCTTCCTGAACACCTAACCCTAACCCTAGCGCGAAGCCTTGGACTAGATTCTTCACCAACAACATTGATGTCAACTAAGACACATCTTAACTCGGAGCCTGAATTTCACATTCTCAATCACAACAGAAGAGAGCCCTTATTCTCTCGGTAACCATCTCTTCCGCAGAGATTTTCTCTCACAGATAGCCCTAACCCTCTCCCAGGACCCTCTCACTGAACCGCTACCATCAGCATCGACGTCTGCCATTCGTGCCCACAACCCTGAAGCTCGTTCTGGCCACTGCCCTCTTGTCAGAGTCGGATCAGAACGCTAAATGTCACTCAATTTTCCGCAGACTCCTTACCTTACAACTAATGCCAACCCTATCCCTGGTGCCAGGATCTGACACTTCACCTTCATCATTGATGTCACACTCACTTCACCTTAAACCTTAAACTTATTCTTGCACAAAACCTCACATCAGAGGTGGATCCGAATTCTAACGGCAACCCTATCTCACCCGTACTCCCTATCGAACACATAACCCTAACCCTAGATCTGACCCTTGAACCAGAATCTTCACCTTCACCGTTGCTATCAACTATGACTCCCTTAATCCTCTGACTCGACCTCACACTCACACTCAATTCAGAATTTTTCGCAAATTCTGTCCATAACCATATTTTCTGCATAGACCTTTCCTTACAGAAAACCCTAACCCTAGCCCCGGATCCTTAACCTGAATGCTCACCGTCAGCATTGGTGTCACCGATGCCACATATTGATGATGAAGTCCAAGCTGGCCTTCACCCACACGTCAGAGTAGGATGCTTAATCTAAACATAACCACATCCACCGCATAAACTTTAGACAATTGCCTAACCCTAACCCTAGCACATTCCTGTGACCTGAGCCTCCAAAATCATCATGGACGTCACCCTTGCCTCAGTGCGACTCAATTGGACAGTTGCCCTAAACTTGGAGAAGGACCCTCAGTCTAAACGTACCAATTGCCTGCCCCTACAGCTTTCCAAAAACCTAACCCTAACACTACCCCTGGCTCGGGGTCCTGACACCTCACCTTGACCATTGACGTCATCCGTGCCTCACCATAAACCTGATCCACCATCTTGCGCACCCTGTCACATCAGACTCAGAAGCTAACTCTATCCGTAAAGAGAATGTTTCTGTATACCAGAGAGAACACAGAATTTTAACCCTGAAACTGATGCCTGGACCTGTATACAGAGTGTCAGCATCGGAGACACCCAGGGATCTCCCAACACGGCAACACAATTTCACAGTCACAGTCACATCAGAGCTAGACCTTAAGTCTTATAATTAACTTATTCTTTCTGTACTAGAGCCCGAACCAGTAATTCTAACCCAAGCCATGACTCTTGGACATGCCCCTTAATCGTAACCATTGGCATCACTCACGCTTCATCGTAATCCTTTACCTCAATCCCGCACTTGCCCTCCCATCAGAGAGAAACCTGAAGCCTTTCCATAACCCTATCCTTCCTGTACACCTTACAGAACAAACCTAAACTTACTCTAGCCCTTGGGACTATACCTGAACCGACACCGTCAGCTTCAACGTCTGTCATGCCGCACCATAAGCCTGAATCTCAAGGTCGCCGTCACCCGCACGTCAGGGACAGATGCGAACTCTAAATGTAACTGCATCATCCTGTCAATCTTACTGAACACCTAACCCTAACCCTAGTGCCAAGCCCTGGACTACATTTTTCACCCGCAGCAATGATGTCAACTACGACACATCTTAATTCGGAGCTTGAATCTCACACTCGCACTGACATCGGAAGAGAACCCTAATTCTTTCGGAAACCGTCTTTTCCGCACTGATTTTCTCTTACAGATAACCCTAAGCGTATCCCAGGCCCCTTTCACTGAACCGCCACCATCAGCATCGACGTCTGTCATTCCTCCCCTTAATCCTGAAGCTCGTTCTGGACGCTGCCCTCATGTCAGAGTCGGATCAGTACTCTAACTGTCACTCAATCTGCAGCATACTCCTTACCTTACAACTAATGCTGACCCTATCCCTGGTACCGGGATCTGACACTTCACCTTCATCATTGTTGTGACCCTCACTTCACCTGAAACTTAAACTTATTCTTGCACCCACCCTCACATCAGAGGCGGATCCGAATTCTAACTGCAACCCTACTTCACCCGTACTCCTTATCAAACCCATAACCCTACCCTAGATCTGAACCTTGAATCAGATTATTCACCTTCATCGTTGCTACCCACTATGACACCCTTAATGGTGTGACTCGATCTCACACTCGCCCTCAATTTAGAATTGCACCCTAACTCTGTCCATAACCATATTATCTGCATAAACCTGCATAGACCTTTCCTTACAGAAAACTCTAACCCTAGAACAGGTTCCTTTACCTGCATGCTCACCACCAGCATTGATGTCACCGATGCCATACCTTAATGATGAAGTCCAAACTGGCCTTCACCCACACGTCAGAGTAGGATCCTCTATCTAAACATAACCACATCCACGGCATAAACTAAAACAATTCCCTATCCCTAACCCTAGCACATACCTGTGGCCTGACCATCCATAATCTCCATGGGTGTGACCCTTGCCTCATTGTAAGCCTGCGACTGAATTGGACAGTTGCCCTAACCTTGCAGAAGGACCCTCAGTCTAAACGTACCAATACCCTGCCCCTACGGCTTTCCAAAATCCTAACCCTAACCCTAGCCCTGGCTCGTGGTCCTGACACCTCACCTTGACCATTGACGTCAACCATGCCTCACCATAAACCTGATCCACCATCTTGCACTCCCTTTCTCATCAGAACTAGAAGCCAACTCTATCCATAAAGCCAATGTCTCTGCATACCAGAGAGAACAAAAAATTTTAACTCTAAAACTGCTGCCTGGACCTATACACAAAGCGTCATTATCACAAACACCCAGGGATCTCCTCAACACGGAAACGCAAATTCACACTCGCACTCACATCAGAGGTAGACCCTAACCCTAATAATTAACTTATCCTTTCTGCACAACAGCCCTAACCTCTATATTCAAAGCCTAGCCATGACTCTTGGACCTGCCCCTTCACCATAACCGTTGGCATCACCTGCGCTTCATCGTAATCCTAATCTTCAATCTCGAACGTGCCCTCCCATCGGAGAGAAACTCGAAATTTTTACATAAACCTATCCTTCTTCTACACCTTACAGAGCACAATAAACTTACTCTAGCCCTCGGCATTTTACCTGATCCAAAACCAACAGCCTCAATGTCTGTCTTGCCGCAAAATAAGCCTGAAGCTCAAGGTTGCCCTCGCCCTCACTTCAGGGTCAGATGCAAACTCTAAATGTTACTCCACGTTCCTGTAAATCTTACTGAACACCTAACCCTAACCCTAGCGCGAAGCCTTGGACTAGATTCTTCACCTACAACATTGATGTCAACTAAGACACATCTTAACTCGGAGCCTTAATTTCACATTCTCAATCACAACAGAAGAGAACCCTTATTCTCTCGGTAACCATCTCTTCCGCAGAGATTTTCTCTCACAGATAGCCCTAACCCTCTCCCAGGACCCTTTCACTGAACCGCTACCATCAGCATCGACGTCTGTCATTCGTGCCCACAACCCTGAAGCTCGTTCTGGCCACTGCCCTCTTGCCAGAGTCGGATCAGAACGCTAAATGTCACTCAATTTTCCGCAGACTCCTCACGTTACAACTAATGCCAACCCTATCCCTGGTGCCAGGATCTGACACTTCACCTTCATCATTGATGTCACACTCACTTCACCTTAAACCTTAATCTTATTCTTGCACAAAACCTCACATCAGAGGTGGATCCGAATTCTAACGGCCACCCTATCTCACCCGTACTCCTTATCGAACACATAACCCTAACCCTAGATCTGACCCTTGAACCAGAATCTTCACCTTCACCGTTGCTATCAACTATGACTCCCTTAATCCTCTGACTCGACCTCACACTCACACTCAATTCAGAATTTTTCGCAAATTCTGTCCATAACCATATTTTCTGCATAGACCTTTCCTTACAGAAAACCCTAACCCTAGCCCCGGATCCTTAACCTGAATGCTCACCATCAGCATTGGTGTCACCGATGCCACATCTTGATGATGAAGTCCAAGCTGGCCTTCACCCACACGTCAGAGTAGGATGCTTAATCTAAACATAACCACATCCACCGCATAAACTTTAGACAATTGCCTAACCCTAACCCTAGCACATTCCTGTGACCTGAGCCTCCAAAATCTTCATGGACGTCACCCTTGCCTCACTGCGACTCAATTGGACAGTTGCCCTAAACTTGGAGAAGGACCCTCAGTCTAAACGTACCAATTGCCTGCCCCTACAGCTTTCCAAAAACCTAACCCTAACACTACCCCTGGCTCGGGGTCCTGACACCTCACCTTGACCATTGACGTCATCCGTGCCTCACCATAAACCTGATCCACCATCTTGCGCACCCTGTCACATCAGACTCAGAAGCTAACTCTATCCGTAAAGAGAATGTTTCTGTATACCAGAGAGAACACAGAATTTTAACCCTGAAACTGATGCCTGGACCTGTATACACAGTGTCAGCATCGGAGGCACCCAGGGATCTCCCAACACGGAAACACAATTTAACAGTCACAGTCACATCAGAGCTAGACCTTAAGTCTTATAATTAACTTATTCTTTCTGTACTAGAGCCCGAACCAGTAATTCTAACCCTAGCCATGACTCTTGGACATGCCCCTTAATCGTAACCATTGGCATCACTCACGCTTCATCGTAACCCTTTACCTCAATCCCGCACTTCCCTCCCATCGGAGAGAAACGTGAAGCCTTTCCATAACCCTATCCTTCCTGTACACCTTACAGAACAAAACTAAACTTACTCTAGCCCTTGGGACTATACCTGAACCGACACCGTCAGCTTCAACGTCTGTCATGCCGCACCATAAGCCTGAATCTCAAGGTCGCCGTCACCCTCACGTCAGGGACAGATGCGACCTCTAAATGTAACTGCATGTTCCTGTCAATCGTACTGAGCACCTAACCCTAACCCTAGTGCCGTGCCCTGGACTAGATTTTCCACCCGCAGCAATGATGTCAACTACGACACATCTTAATTCGGAGCTTGAATCTCACACTCGCACTGACATCAGAAGAGAACCCTAGTTCTTTCGGAAACCGTCTTTTCCGCACTGATTTTCTCTTACAGATAACCCTAAGCGTATCCCAGGCCCCTTTCACTGAACCGCCACCATCAGCATCGACGTCTGTCATTCCTCCCCATAATCCTGAAGCTCGTTCTGGACGCTGCCCTCATGTCAGAGTCGGATCAGTACTCTAACTGTCACTCAATCTGCAGCATACTCCTTACCTTACAACTAATGCTGACCCTATCCCTGGTACCGGGATCTGACACTTCACCTTCATCATTGTTGTGACCCTCACTTCACCTGAAACTTAAACTTATTCTTGCACCCACCCTCACATCAGAGGCGGATCCGAATTCTAACTGCAAACCTACTTCACCCGTACTCCTTATCAAACCCATAACCCTACCCTAGATCTGAACCTTGAATCAGATTATTCACCTTCATCGTTGCTACCCACTATGACACCCTTAATGGTGTGACTCGATCTCACACTCGCCCTCAATTTAGAATTGCACCCTAATTCTGTCCATAACCATATTATCTGCATAAACGTGCATAGACCTTTCCTTACAGAAAACTCTAACCCTAGAACAGGTTCCTTTACCTGCATGCTCACCACCAGCATTGATGTCACCGATGCCATACCTTAATGATGAAGTCCAAACTGGCCTTCACCCACACGTCAGAGTAGGATCCTCTATCTAAACATAACCACATCCACGGCATAAACTAAAACAATTCCCTATCCCTAACCCTAGCACATACCTGTGGCCTGAGCATCCATAATCTCCATGGATGTGACACTTGCCTCATTGTAAGCCTGCGACTGAATTGGACAGTTGCCTTAACCTTGCAGAAGGACCCTCAGACTAAACGTACCAATACGCTGCCCCTACGGCTTTCCAAAATCCTAACGCTAACCTTAGCGCGAAGCCTTGGACTAGATTCTTCACCTACAACATTGGTGTCAACTAAGACACATCTTAACTCGGAGCCTGAATTTCACATTCTCAATCACAACAGAAGAGAACCCTTATTCTCTCGGTAACCGTCTCTTCCGCAGAGATTTTCTCTCACAGATAGCCCTAACCCTCTCCCAGGACCCTTTCACTGAACCGCTACCATCAGCATCGACGTCTGTCATTCGTGCCCACAACCCTGAAGCTCGTTCTGGCCACTGCCCTCTTGTCAGAGTCGGATCAGAACGCTAAATATCACTCAATTTTCCGCGGACTCCTTACGTTACAACTAATGCCAACCCTATCCCTGGTGCCAGGATCTGACACTTCACCTTCATCATTGATGTCACACTCACTTCACCTTAAACCTTAATCTTATTCTTGCACAAAACCTCACATCAGAGGTGGATCCGAATTCTATCGGCCACCCTATCTCACCCGTACTCCTTATCGAACACATAACCCTAACCCTAGATCTGACCCTTGAACCAGAATCTTCACCTTCACCGTTGCTATCAACTATGACTCCCTTAATCCTCTGACTCGACCTCACACTCACACTCAATTCAGAATTTTTCGCAAATTCTGTCCATAACCATATTTTCTGCATAGACCTTTCCTTACAGAAAACCCTAACCCTAGCCCCGGATCCTTAACCTGAATGCTCACCGTCAGCATTGGTGTCACCGATGCCACATCTTGATGATGAAGTCCAAGCTGGCCTTCACCCACACGTCAGAGTAGGATGCTTAATCTAAACATAACCACATCCACCGCATAAACTTTAGACAATTGCCTAACCCTAACCCTAGCACATTCCTGTGACCTGAGCCTCCAAAATCTTCATGGACGTCACCCTTGCCTCACTGCGACTCAATTGGACAGTTGCCCTAAACTTGGAGAAGGACCCTCAGTCTAAACGTACCAATTGTCTGCCCCTACAGCTTTCCAAAAACCTAACCCTAACACTACCCCTGGCTCGGGGTCCTGACACCTCACCTTGACCATTGACGTCATCCGTGCCTCACCATAAACCTGATCCACCATCTTGCGCACCCTGTCACATCAGACTCAGAAGCTAACTCTATCCGTAAAGAGAATGTTTCTGTATACCAGAGAGAACACAGAATTTTAACCCTGAAACTGATGCCTGGACCTGTATACACAGTGTCAGCATCGGAGACACCCAGGGATCTCCCAACACGGAAACACAATTTAACAGTCACAGTCACATCAGAGCTAGACCTTAAGTCTTATAATTAACTTATTCTTTCTGTACTAGAGCCCGAACCAGTAATTCTAACCCTAGCCATGACTCTTGGACATGCCCCTTAATCGTAACCATTGGCATCACTCACGCTTCATCGTAACCCTTTACCTCAATCCCGCACTTCCCTCCCATCGGAGAGAAACGTGAAGCCTTTCCATAACCCTATCCTTCCTGTACACCTTACAGAACAAAACTAAACTTACTCTAGCCCTTGGGACTATACCTGAACCGACACCGTCAGCTTCAACGTCTGTCATGCCGCACCATAAGCCTGAATCTCAAGGTCGCCGTCACCCTCACGTCAGGGACAGATGCGACCTCTAAATGTAACTGCATGTTCCTGTCAATCGTACTGAGCACCTAACCCTAACCCTAGTGCCGTGCCCTGGACTAGATTTTCCACCCGCAGCAATGATGTCAACTACGACACATCTTAATTCGGAGCTTGAATCTCACACTCGCACTGACATCAGAAGAGAACCCTAGTTCTTTCGTTAACCGTCTTTTCCGCACTGATTTTCTCTTACAGATAACCCTAAGCGTATCCCAGGCCCCTTTCACTGAACCGCCACCATCAGCATCGACGTCTGTCATTCCTCCCCATAATCCTGAAGCTCGTTCTGGACGCTGCCCTCATGTCAGAGTCGGATCAGTACTCTAACTGTCACTCAATCTGCAGCATACTCCTTACCTTACAACTAATGCTGACCCTATCCCTGGTACCGGGATCTGACACTTCACCTTCATCATTGTTGTGACCCTCACTTCACCTGAAACTTAAACTTATTCTTGCACCCACCCTCACATCAGAGGCGGATCCGAATTCTAACTGCAACCCTACTTCACCCGTACTCCTTATCAAACCCATAACCCTACCCTAGATCTGAACCTTGAATCAGATTATTCACCTTCATCGTTGCTACCCACTATGACACCCTTAATGGTGTGACTCGATCTCACACTCGCCCTCAATTTAGAATTGCACCCTAATTCTGTCCATAACCATATTATCTGCATAAACCAGCATAGACCTTTCCTTACAGAAAACTCTAACCCTAGAACAGGTTCCTTTACCTGCATGCTCACCACCAGCATTGATGTCACCGATGCCATACCTTAATGATGAAGTCCAAACTGGCCTTCACCCACACGTCAGAGTAGGATCCTCTATCTAAACATAACCACATCCACGGCATAAACTAAAACAATTCCCTATCCCTAACCCTAGCACATACCTGTGGCCTGACCATCCATAATCTCCATGGATGTGACCCTTGCCTCATTGTAAGCCTGCGACTGAATTGGACAGTTGCCTTAACCTTGCAGAAGGACCCTCAGTCTAAACGTACCAATACGCTGCCCCTACGGCTTTCCAAAATCCTAACGCTAACCTTAGCGCGAAGCCTTGGACTAGATTCTTCACCTACAACATTGGTGTCAACTAAGACACATCTTAACTCGGAGCCTGAATTTCACATTCTCAATCACAACAGAAGAGAACCCTTATTCTCTCGGTAACTGTCTCTTCCGCAGAGATTTTCTCTCACAGATAGCCCTAACCCTCTCCCAGGACCCTTTCACTGAACCGCTACCATCAGCATCGACGTCTGTCATTCGTGCCCACAACCCTGAAGCTCGTTCTGGCCACTGCTCTCTTGTCAGAGTCGGATCAGAACGCTAAATATCACTCAATTTTCCGCGGACTCCTTACCTTACAACTAATGCCAACCCTATCCCTGGTGCCAGGATCTGACACTTCACCTTCATCATTGATGTCATACTCACTTCACCTTAAACCTTAAGTTTATTCTTGCACAAAACCTCACATCAGAGGTGTATCCGAATTCTAACGGCAACCCTATCTCACCCGTACTCCTTATCGAACACATAACCCTAACCCTAGATCTGACCCTTGAACCAGAATCTTCACCTTCACCGTTTCTATCAACTATGACTCCCTTAATCCTCTGACTCGACCTCACACTCACACTCAATTCAGAATTTTTCGCAAATTCTGTCCATAACCATATTTTCTGCATAGACCTTTCCTTACAGAAAACCCTAACCCTAGCCCCGGATCCTTAACCTGAATGCTCACCGTCAGCATTGGTGTCACCGATGCCACATCTTGATGATGAAGTCCAAGCTGGCCTTCACCCGCACGTCAGAGTAGGATGCTTAATCTAAACATAACCACATCCACCGCATAAACTTTAGACAATTGCCTAACCGTAACCCTAGCACATTCCTGTAACCTGAGCCTCCAAAATCATCATGGACGTCACCCTTGCCTCACTGCGACTCAATTGGACAGTTGCCCTAAACTTGGAGAAGGACCCTCAGTCTAAACGTACCAATTGCCTGCCCCTACAGCTTTCCAAAAACCTAACCCTTACACTACCCCTGGCTCGGGGTCCTGACACCTCACCTTGACCATTGACGTCATCCGTGCCTCACCATAAACCTGATCCACCATCTTGCGCACCCTGTCACATCAGACTCAGAAGCTAACTCTATCCGTAAAGAGAATGTTTCTGTATACCAGAGAGAACACAGAATTTTAACCCTGAAACTGATGCCTGGACCTGTATACAGAGTGTCAGCATCGGAGACACCCAGGGATCTCCCAACACGGCAACACAATTTCACAGTCACAGTCACATCAGAGCTACACCTTAAGTCTTATAATTAACTTATTCTTTCTGTACTAGAGCCCGAACCAGTAATTCTAACCCTAGCCATGACTCTTGGACATGCCCCTTAATCGTAACCATTGGCATCACTCACGCTTCATCGTAATCCTTTACCTCAATCCCGCACTTGCCATCCCATCAGAGAGAAACCTGAAGCCTTATCATAACCCTATCCTTCCTGTACACCTTACAGAACAAAACTAAACTTACTCTAGCCCTTGGGACTATACCTGAACCAACACCGTCAGCTTCAACGTCTGTCATGCCGCACCATAAGCCTGAATCTCAAGGTCGCCGTCACCCGCACGTCAGGGACAGATGCGAACTCTAAATGTAACTGCATAATCCTGTCAATCTTACTGAACACCTAACCCTAACCCTAGTGCCAAGCCCTGGACTAGATTTTTCACCCGCAGCAATGATGTCAACTACGACACATCTTAATTCGGAGCTTGAATCTCACACTCGCACTGACATCAGAAGAGAACCCTAATTCTTTCGGAAACCGTCTTTTCCGCACTGATTTTCTCTTACAGATAACCCTAAGCATATCCCAGGCCCCTTTCACTGAACCGCCACCATCAGCATCGACGTCTGTCATTCCTCCCCATAATCCTGAAGCTCGTTCTGGACGCTGCCCTCATGTCAGAGTCGGATCAGTACTCTAACTGTCACTCAATCTGCAGCATACTCCTTACCTTACAACTAATGCTGACCCTATCCCTGGTACCGGGATCTGACACTTCACCTTCATCATTGTTGTGACCCACACTTCACCTTAAACTTAAACTTATTCTTGCACCCACCCTCACATCAGAGGCGGATCCGAATTCTAACTGCAACCCTACTTCACCCGTACTCCTTATCAAACCCATAACCCTACCCTAGATCTGAACCTTGAATCAGATTATTCACCTTCATCGTTGCTACCCACTATGACACCCTTAATGGTGTGACTCGATCTCACACTCGCCCTCAATTTAGAATTGCACCCTAATTCTGTCCATAACCATATTATCTGCATAAACCTGCATAGACCTTTCCTTACAGAAAACTCTAACCCTGGAACAGGTTCCTTTACCTGCATGCTCACCACCAGCATTGATGTCACCGATGCCATACCTTAATGATGAAGTCCAAACTGGCCTTCACCCACACGTCAGAGTAGGATCCTCTATCTAAACATAACCACATCCACGGCATAAACTAAAACAATTCCCTATCCCTAACCCTAGCACATACCTGTGGCCTGACCATCCATAATCTCCATGGATGTGACCCTTGCCTCATTGTAAGCCTGCGACTGAATTGGACAGTTGCCCTAACCTTGCAGAAGGACCCTCAGTCTAAACGTACCAATACCCTGCCACTACGGCTTTCCAAAATCCTAACCCTAACCCTAGCCCTGGCTCGTGGTCCTGACACCTCACCTTGACTATTGACGTCAACCATGCCTCACCATAAACCTGATCCACCATCTTGCACTCCCTTTCTCATCAGAACTAGAAGCCAACTCTATCCATAAAGCCAATGTCTCTGCATACCAGAGAGAACAAAAAATTTTAACTCTAAAACTGCTGCCTGGACCTATACACAAAGCGTCATTATCACAAACACCCAGGGATCTCCTCAACACGGAAACGCAAATTCACACTCGCACTCACATCAGAGGTAGACCCTAACCCTAATAATTAACTTATCCTTTCTGCACAACAGCCCTAACCTCTATATTCAAAGCCTAGCCATGACTCTTGGACCTGCCCCTTCACCATAACCGTTGGCATCACCTGCGCTTCATCGTAATCCTAATCTTCAATCTCGAACGTGCCCTCCCATCGGAGAGAAACTCGAAATTTTTCCATAAACCTATCCTTCTTCTACACCTTACAGAGCACAATAAACTTACTCTAGCCCTCGGCATTTTACCTGATCCAAAACCAACAGCCTCAATGTCTGTCTTGCCGCAAAATAAGCCTGAAGCTCAAGGTTGCCCTCGCCCTCACTTCAGGGTCAGATGCAAACTCTAAATGTTACTCCACGTTCCTGTAAATCTTACTGAACACCTAACCCTAACCCTAGCGCGAAGCCTTGGACTAGATTCTTCACCTACAACATTGATGTCAACTAAGACACATCTTAACTCGGAGCCTTAATTTCACATTCTCAATCACAACAGAATAGAACCCTTATTCTCTCGGTAACCATCTCTTCCGCAGAGATTTTCTCTCACAGATAGCCCTAACCCTCTCCCAGGACCCTTTCACTGAACCGCTACCATCAGCATCGACGTCTGTCATTCGTGCCCACAACCCTGAAGCTCGTTCTGGCCACAGCCCTCTTGCCAGAGTCGGATCAGAACGCTAAATGTCACTCAATTTTCCGCAGACTCCTCACGTTACAACTAATGCCAACCCTATCCCTGGTGCCAGGATCTGACACTTCACCTTCATCATTGATGTCACACTCACTTCACCTTAAACCTTAATCTTATTCTTGCACAAAACCTCACATCAGAGGTGGATCCGAATTCTAACGGCCACCCTATCTCACCCGTACTCCTTATCGAACACATAACCCTAACCCTAGATCTGACCCTTGAACCAGAATCTTCACCTTCACCGTTGCTATCAACTATGACTCCCTTAATCCTCTGACTCGACCTCACACTCACACTCAATTCAGAATTTTTCGCAAATTCTGTCCATAACCATATTTTCTGCATAGACCTTTCCTTACAGAAAACCCTAACCCTAGCCCCGGATCCTTAACCTGAATGCTCACCGTCAGCATTGGTGTCACCGATGCCACATCTTGATGATGAAGTCCAAGCTGGCCTTCACCCACACGTCAGAGTAGGATGCTTAATCTAAACATAACCACATCCACCGCATAAACTTTAGACAATTGCCTAACCCTAACCCTAGCACATTCCTGTGACCTGAGCCTCCAAAATCTTCATGGACGTCACCCTTGCCTCACTGCGACTCAATTGGACAGTTGCCCTAAACTTGGAGAAGGACCCTCAGTCTAAACGTACCAATTGCCTGCCCCTACAGCTTTCCAAAAACCTAACCCTAACACTACCCCTGGCTCGGGGTCCTGACACCTCACCTTGACCATTGACGTGATCCGTGCCTCACCATAAACCTGATCCACCATCTTGCGCACCCTGTCACATCAGACTCAGAAGCTAACTCTATCCGTAAAGAGAATGTTTCTGTATACCAGAGAGAACACAGAATTTTAACCCTGAAACTGATGCCTGGACCTGTATACACAGTGTCAGCATCGGAGACACCCAGGGATCTCCCAACACGGAAACACAATTTAACAGTCACAGTCACATCAGAGCTAGACCTTAAGTCTTATAATTAACTTATTCTTTCTGTACTAGAGCCCGAACCAGTAATTCTAACCCTAGCCATGACTCTTGGACATGCCCCTTAATCGTTACCATTGGCATCACTCACGCTTCATCGTAACCCTTTACCTCAATCCCGCACTTCCCTCCCATCGGAGAGAAACCTGAAGCCTTTCCATAACCCTATCCTTCCTGTACACCTTACAGAACAAAACTAAACTTACTCTAGCCCTTGGGACTATACCTGAACCGACACCGTCAGCTTCAACGTCTGTCATGCCGCACCATAAGCCTGAATCTCAAGGTCGCCGTCACCCTCACGTCAGGGACAGATGCGACCTCTAAATGTAACTGCATGTTCCTGTCAATCGTACTGAGCACCTAACCCTAACCCTAGTGCCGTGCCCTGGACTAGATTTTCCACCCGCAGCAATGATGTCAACTACGACACATCTTAATTCGGAGCTTGAATCTCACATTCGCACTGACATCAGAAGAGAACCCTAGTTCTTTCGGAAACCGTCTTTTCCGCACTGATTTTCTCTTACAGATAACCCTAAGCGTATCCCAGGCCCCTTTCACTGAACCGCCACCATCAGCATCGACGTCTGTCATTCCTCCCCATAATCCTGAAGCTCGTTCTGGACGCTGCCCTCATCTCAGAGTCGGATCAGTACTCTAACTGTCACTCAATCTGCAGCATACTCCTTACCTTACAACTAATGCTGACCCTATCCCTGGTACCGGGATCTGACACTTCACCTTCATCATTGTTGTGACCCTCACTTCACGTGAAACTTAAACTTATTCTTGCACCCACCCTCACATCAGAGGCGGATCCGAATTCTAACTGCAACCCTACTTCACCCGTACTCCTTATCAAACCCATAACCCTACCCTAGATCTGAACCTTGAATCAGATTATTCACCTTCATCGTTGCTACCCACTATGACACCCTTAATGGTGTGACTCGATCTCACACTCGCCCTCAATTTAGAATTGCACCCTAATTCTGTCCATAACCATATTATCTGCATAAACCAGCATAGACCTTTCCTTACAGAAAACTCTAACCCTAGAACAGGTTCCTTTACCTGCATGCTCACCACCAGCATTGATGTCACCGATGCCATACCTTAATGATGAAGTCCAAACTGGCCTTCACCCACACGTCAGAGTAGGATCCTCTATCTAAACATAACCACATCCACAGCATAAACTAAAACAATTCCCTATCCCTAACCCTAGCACATACCTGTGGCCTGACCATCCATAATCTCCATGGATGTGACCCTTGCCTCATTGTAAGCCTGCGACTGAATTGGACAGTTGCCTTAACCTTGCAGAAGGACCCTCAGTCTAAACGTACCAATACGCTGCCCCTACGGCTTTCCAAAATCCTAACGCTAACCTTAGCGCGAAGCCTTGGACTAGATTCTTCACCTACAACATTGGTGTCAACTAAGACACATCTTAACTCGGAGCCTGAATTTCACATTCTCAATCACAACAGAAGAGAACCCTTATTCTCTCGGTAACCGTCTCTTCCGCAGAGATTTTCTCTCACAGATAGCCCTAACCCTCTCCCAGGACCCTTTCACTGAACCGCTACCATCAGCATCGACGTCTGTCATTCGTGCCCACAACCCTGAAGCTCGTTCTGGCCACTGCTCTCTTGTCAGAGTCGGATCAGAACGCTAAATATCACTCAATTTTCCGCGGACTCCTTACCTTACAACTAATGCCAACCCTATCCCTGGTGCCAGGATCTGACACTTCACCTTCATCATTGATGTCATACTCACTTCACCTTAAACCTTAAGTTTATTCTTGCACAAAACCTCACATCAGAGGTGTATCCGAATTCTAACGGCAACCCTATCTCACCCGTACTCCTTATCGAACACATAACCCTAACCCTAGATCTGACCCTTGAACCAGAATCTTCACCTTCACCGTTTCTATCAACTATGACTCCCTTAATCCTCTGACTCGACCTCACACTCACACTCAATTCAGAATTTTTCGCAAATTCTGTCCATAACCATATTTTCTGCAGAGACCTTTCCTTACAGAAAACCCTAACCCTAGCCCCGGATCCTTAACCTGAATGCTCACCGTCAGCATTGGTGTCACCGATGCCACATCTTGATGATGAAGTCCAAGCTGGCCTTCACCCGCACGTCAGAGTAGGATGCTTAATCTAAACATAACCACATCCACCACATAAACTTTAGACAATTGCCTAACCGTAACCCTAGCACATTCCTGTAACCTGAGCCTCCAAAATCATCATGGACGTCACCCTTGCCTCACTGCGACTCAATTGGACAGTTGCCCTAAACTTGGAGAAGGACCCTCAGTCTAAACGTACCAATTGCCTGCCCCTACAGCTTTCCAAAAACCTAACCCTAACACTACCCCTGGCTCGGGGTCCTGACACCTCACCTTGACCATTGACGTCATCCGTGCCTCACCATAAACCTGATCCACCATCTTGCGCACCCTGTCACATCAGACTCAGAAGCTAACTCTATCCGTAAAGAGAATGTTTCTGTATACCAGAGAGAACACAGAATTTTAACCCTGAAACTGATGCCTGCACCTGTATACAGAGTGTCAGCATCAGAGACACCCAGGGATCTCCCAACACGGCAACACAATTTCACAGTCACAGTCACATCAGAGCTAGACCTTAAGTCTTATAATTAACTTATTCTTTCTGTACTAGAGCCCGAACCAGTAATTCTAACCCTAGCCATGACTCTTGGACATGCCCCTTAATCGTAACCATTGGCATCACTCACGCTTCATCGTAATCCTTTACCTCAATCCCGCACTTGCCCTCCCATCTGAGAGAAACCTGAAGCCTTTCCATAACCCTATCCTTCCTGTACACCTTACAGAACAAAACTAAACTTAGTCTAGCCCTTGGGACTATACCTGAACCGACACCATCAGCTTCAACGTCTGTCATTCCGCACCATAAGCCTGAATCTCAAGGTCGCCGTCACCCTCACGTCAGGGACAGATGCGAACTCTAAATGTAACTGCATAATCCTGTCAATCTTACTGAACACCTAACCCTAACCCTAGTGCCAAGCCCTGGACTAGATTTTTCACCCGCAGCAATGATGTCAACTACGACACATCTTAATTCGGAGCTTGAATCTCACACTCGCACTGACATCAGAAGAGAACCCTAATTCTTTCGGAAACCGTCTTTTCCGCACTGATTTTCTCTTACAGATAACCCTAAGCGTATCCCAGGCCCCTTTCACTGAACCGCCACCATCAGCATCGACGTCTGTCATTCCTCCCCATAATCCTGAAGCTCGTTCTGGACGCAGCCCTCATGTCAGAGTCGGATCAGTACTCTAACTGTCACTCAATCTGCAGCATACTCCTTACCTTACAACTAATGCTGACCCTATCCCTGGTACCGGGATCTGACACTTCACCTTCATCATTGTTGTGACCCTCACTTCACCTGAAACTTAAACTTATTCTTGCACTCACCCTCACATCAGAGGCGGATCCGAATTCTAACTGCAACCCTACTTCACCCGTACTCCTTATCAAACCCATAACCCTACCCTAGATCTGAACCTTGAATCAGATTATTCACCTTCATCGTTGCTACCCACTATGACACCCTTAATGGTGTGACTCGATCTCACACTCGCCCTCAATTTAGAATTGCACCCTAATTCTGTCCATAACCATATTATCTGCATAAACCTGCATAGACCTTTCCTTACAGAAAACTCTAACCCTGGAACAGGTTCCTTTACCTGCATGCTCACCACCAGCATTGATGTCACCGATGCCATACCTTAATGATGAAGTCCAAACTGGCCTTCACCCACACGTCAGAGTAGGATCCTCTATCTAAACATAACCACATCCACGGCATAAACTAAAACAATTCCCTATCCCTAACCCTAGCACATACCTGTGGCCTGACCATCCATAATCTCCATGGATGTGACCCTTGCCTCATTGTAAGCCTGCGACTGAATTGGACAGTTGCCCTAACCTTGCAGAAGGACCCTCAGTCTAAACGTACCAATACCCTGCCCCTACGGCTTTCCAAAATCCTAACCCTAACCCTAGCCCTGGCTCGTGGTCCTGACACCTCACCTTGACCATTGACGTCAACCATGCCTCACCGTAAACCTGATCCACCTTCTTGCACTCCCTTTCTCATCAGAACTAGAAGCCAACTCTATCCATAAAGCCAATGTCTCTGCATACCAGAGAGAACAAAAAATTTTAACTCTTAAACTGCTGCCTGGACCTATACACAAAGCGTCATTATCACAAACACCCAGGGATCTCCTCAACACGGAAACGCAAATTCACAATCGCTCTCACATCAGAGGTAGACCCTAACCCTAATAATTAACTTATCCTTTCTGCACAACAGCCCTAACCTCTATATTCAAAGCCTAGCCATGACTCTTGGACCTGCCCCTTCACCATAACCATTGGCATCACCTGCGCTTCATCGTAATCCTAATCTTCAATCCCGAACGTGCCCTCCCATCGGAGAGAAACTCGAAATTTTTCCATAAACCTATCCTTCTTCTACACCTTACAGAACACAATAAACTTACTCTAGCCCTCGGCATTTTACCTGATCCAAAACCAACAGCCTCAATGTCTGTCTTGCCGCACCATAAGCCTGAAGCTCAAGGTGGCCCTCGCCCTCACTTCAGGGTCAGATGCAAACTCTAAATGTTACTCCACATTCCTGTAAATCTTACTGAACGCCTAACCCTAAAGCTAGCGCGAAGCCTTGGACTAGATTCTTCACCTACAACATTGATGTCAACTAAGACACATCTTAACTGGGAGCCTGAATTTCACATTCTCAATCACAACAGAAGAGAACCCTTATTCTCTCGGTAACCGTCTCTTCCGCAGAGATTTTCTCTCACAGATAGCCCTAACCCTCTCCCAGGACCCTTTCACTGAACCGCTACCATCAGCATCGACGTCTGTCATTCGTTCCCACAACCCTGAAGCTCGTTCTGGCCACTGCCCTCTTGTCAGAGTCGGATCAGAACGCTAAATGTCACTCAATTTTCCGCAGACTCCTTACCTTAAAACTAATGCCAACCCTATCCCTGGTGCCAGGATCTGACACTTCACCTTCATCATTGATGTCACACTCACTTCACCTTAAACCTTAAACTTATTCTTGCACAAAACCTCACATCAGAGGTGGATCCGATTTCTAACTGCAACCCTATCTCACCCGTACTCCTTATCGAACACATAACCCTAACCCTAGATCTGACCCTTGAACCAGAATCTTCACCTTCACCGTTGCTATCAACTATGACTCCCTTAATCCTCTGACTCGATCTCACACTCACACTCAATTCAGAATTTTTCGCAAATTCTGTCCATAACCTTATTTTCTGCATAGACCTTTCCTTACAGAAAACCCTAACCCTAGCCCCGGATCCTTAACCTGAATGCTCACCGTCAGCATCGGTGTCACCGATGCCACATCTTGATGATGAAGTCCAAGCTGGCCTTCACCCACACGTCAGAGTAGGATGCTTAATCTAAACATAACCACATCCACCGCATAAACTTTAGACAATTGCCTAACCCTAACCCTAGCACATTCCTGTGACCTGAGCCTCCAAAATCATCATGGACGTCACCCTTGCCTCACTGCGACTCAATTGGACAGTTGCCCTAAACTTGGAGAAGGACCCTCAGTCTAAGCGTACCAATTGCCTGCCCCTAAAGCTTTCCAAAAACCTAACCCTAACACTACCCCTGGCTCGGGCTCCTGAGACCTCACCTTGTCCATTGACGTCATCCGTGCCTCACCATAAACCTGATCCACCATCTTGCGCACCCTGTCACATCAGACTCAGAAGCTAACTCTATCCGTAAAGAGAATGTTTCTGTATACCAGAGAGAACACAGAATTTTAACCCTGAAACTGATGCCTGGACCTGTATACAGAGTGTCAGCATCGGAGACACCCAGGGATCTCCCAACACGGAAACACAATTTCACAGTCACAGTCACATCAGAGCTAGACCTTAAGTCTTATAATTAACTTATTCTTTCTGTACTAGAGCCCGAACCAGTAATTCTAACCCTAGCCATGACTCTTGGACATGCCCCTTAATCGTAACCATTGGCATCACTCACGCTTCATCGTAATCCTTTACCTCAATCCCGCACTTGCCCTCCCATCAGAGAGAAACCTGAAGCCATTCCATAACCCTATCCTTCCTGTACACCTTACAGAACAAAACTAAACTTACTCTAGCCCTTGGAACTATACCTGAACCGACACCATCAGCTTCAACGTCTGTCATGCCGCACCATAAGCCTGAATCTCAAGGTCGCCGTCACCCTCACGTCAGGGACAGATGCGAACTCTAAATGTAACTGCATAATCCTGTCAATCTTACTGAACACCTAACCCTAACCCTAGTGCCAAGCCCTGGACTAGATTTTTCACCCGCAGCAATGATGTCAACTACGACACATCTTAATTCGGAGCTTGAATCTCACACTCGCACTGACATCAGAAGAGAACCCTAATTCTTTCGGAAACCGTCTTTTCCGCACTGATTTTCTCTTACAGATAACCCTAAGCGTATCCCAGGCCCCTTTCACTGAACCGCCACCATCAGCATCGACGTCTGTCATTCCTCCCCATAATCCTGAAGCTCGTTCTGGACGCAGCCCTCATGTCAGAGTCGGATCAGTACTCTAACTGTCACTCAATCTGCAGCATACTCCTTACCTTACAACTAATGCTGACCCTATCCCTGGTACCGGGATCTGACACTTCACCTTCATCATTGTTGTGACCCTCACTTCACCTGAAACTTAAACTTATTCTTGCACTCACCCTCACATCAGAGGCGGATCCGAATTCTAACTGCAACCCTACTTCACCCGTACTCCGTATCAAACCCATAACCCTACCCTAGATCTGAACCTTGAATCAGATTATTCACCTTCATCGTTGCTACCCACTATGACACCCTTAATGGTGTGACTCGATCTCACACTCGCCCTCAATTTAGAATTGCACCCTAATTCTGTCCATAACCATATTATCTGCATAAACCTGCATAGACCTTTCCTTACAGAAAACTCTAACCCTGGAACAGGTTCCTTTACCTGCATGCTCACCACCAGCATTGATGTCACCGATGCCATACCTTAATGATGAAGTCCAAACTGGCCTTCACCCACACGTCAGAGTAGGATCCTCTATCTAAACATAACCACATCCACGGCATAAACTAAAACAATTCCCTATCCCTAACCCTAGCACATACCTGTGGCCTGACCATCCATAATCTCCATGGATGTGACCCTTGCCTCATTGTAAGCCTGCGACTGAATTGGACAGTTGCCCTAACCTTGCAGAAGGACCCTCAGTCTAAACGTACCAATACCCTGCCCCTACGGCTTTCCAAAATCCTAACCCTAACCCTAGCCCTGGCTCGTGGTCCTGACATCTCACCTTGACCATTGACGTCAACCATGCCTCACCGTAAACCTGATCCACCATCTTGCACTCCCTTTCTCATCAGAACTAGAAGCCAACTCTATCCATAAAGCCAATGTCTCTGCATACCAGAGAGAACAAAAAATTTTAACTCTTAAACTGCTGCCTGGACCTATACACAAAGCGTCATTATCACAAACACCCAGGGATCTCCTCAACACGGAAACGCAAATTCACAATCGCACTCACATCAGAGGTAGACCCTAACCCTAATAATTAACTTATCCTTTCTGCACAACAGCCCTAACCTCTATATTCAAAGCCTAGCCATGACTCTTGGACCTGCCCCTTCACCATAACCATTGGCATCACCTGCGCTTCATCGTAATCCTAATCTTCAATCCCGAACGTGCCCTCCCATCGGAGAGAAACTCGAAATTTTTCCATAAACCTATCCTTCTTCTACACCTTACAGAACACAATAAACTTACTCTAGCCCTCGGCATTTTACCTGATCCAAAACCAACAGCCTCAATGTCTGTCTTGCCGCACCATAAGCCTGAAGCTCAAGGTGGCCCTCGCCCTCACTTCAGGGTCAGATGCAAACTCTAAATGTTACTCCACATTCCTGTAAATCTTACTGAACGCCTAACCCTAACCCTAGCGCGAATCCTTGGACTAGATTCTTCACCTACAACATTGATGTCAACTAAGACACATCTTAACTGGGAGCCTGAATTTCACATTCTCAATCACAACAGAAGAGAACCCTTATTCTCTCGGTAACCGTCTCTTCCGCAGAGATTTTCTCTCACAGATAGCCCTAACCCTCTCCCAGGACCCTTTCACTGAACCGCTACCATCAGCATCGACGTCTGTCATTCGTTCCCACAACCCTGAAGCTCGTTCTGGCCGCTGCCCTCTTGTCAGAGTCGGATCAGAACGCTAAATGTCACTCAATTTTCCGCAGACTCCTTACCTTACCACTAATGCCAACCCTATCCCTGGTGCCAGGATCTGACACTTCACCTTCATCATTGATGTCACACTCACTTCACCTTAAACCTTAAACTTATTCTTGCACAAAACCTCACATCAGAGGTGGATCCGATTTCTAACTGCAACCCTATCTCACCCGTACTCCTTATCGAACACATAACCCTAACCCTAGATCTGACCCTTGAACCAGAATCTTCACCTTCACCGTTGCTATCAACTATGACTCCCTTAATCCTCTGACTCGATCTCACACTCACACTCAATTCAGAATTTTTCGCAAATTCTGTCCATAACCATATTTTCTGCATAGACCTTTCCTTACAGAAAACCCTAACCCTAGCCCCGGATCCTTAACCTGAATGCTCACCGTCAGCATTGGTGTCACCGATGCCACATCTTGATGATGAAGTCCAAGCTGGCCTTCACCCACACGTCAGAGTAGGATGCTTAATCTAAACATAACCACATCCACCGCATAAACTTTAGACAATTGCCTAACCCTAACCCTAGCACATTCCTGTGACCTGAGCCTCCAAAATCATCATGGACGTCACCCTTGCCTCACTGCGACTCAATTGGACAGTTGCCCTAAACTTGGAGAAGGACCCTCAGTCTAAGCGTAACAATTGCCTGCCCCTACAGCTTTCCAAAAACCTAACCCTAACACTACCCCTGGCTCGGGCTCCTGAGACCTCACCTTGTCCATTGACGTCATCCGTGCCTCACCATAAACCTGATCCACCATCTTGCGCACCCTGTCACATCAGACTCAGAAGCTAACTCTATCCGTAAAGAGAATGTTTCTGTATACCAGAGAGAACACAGAATTTTAACCCTGAAACTGATGCCTGGACCTGTATACAGAGTGTCAGCATCGGAGACACCCAGGGATCTCCCAACACGGAAACACAATTTCACAGTCACAGTCACATCAGAGCTAGACCTTAAGTCTTATAATTAACTTATTCTTTCTGTACTAGAGCCCGAACCAGTAATTCTAACCCTAGCCATGACTCTTGGACATGCCCCTTAATCGTAACCATTGGCATCACTCACGCTTCATCGTAATCCTTTACCTCAATCCCGCACTTGCCCTCCCATCAGAGAGAAACCTGAAGCCATTCCATAACCCTATCCTTCCTGTACACCTTACAGAACAAAACTAAACTTACTCTAGCCCTTGGAACTATACCTGAACCGACACCATCAGCTTCAACGTCTGTCATGCCGCACCATAAGCCTGAATCTCAAGGTCGCCGTCACCCTCACGTCAGGGACAGATGCGAACTCTAAATGTAACTGCATAATCCTGTCAATCTTACTGAACACCTAACCCTAACCCTAGTGCCAAGCCCTGGACTTTATTTTTCACCCGCAGCAATGATGTCAACTACGACACATCTTAATTCGGAGCTTGAATCTCACACTCACACTGACATCAGAAGAGAACCCTAATTCTTTCGGAAACCGTCTTTTCCGCACTGATTTTCTCTCACAGATAACCCTAAGCGTATCCCAGGCCCCTTTCACTGAACCGACACCATCAGCATCGACGTCTGTCATTCCTCCCCATAATCCTGAAGCTCGTTCTGGACGCTGCCCTCATGTCAGAGTCGGATCAGTACTCTAACTGTCACTCAATCTGCAGCATACTCCTTACCTTACAACTAATGCTGACCCTATCCCTGGTACCGGGATCTGACACTTCACCTTCATCATTGTTGTGACCCTCACTTCACCTGAAACTTAAACTTATTCTTGCACTCACCCTCACATCAGAGGCGGATTCGAATTCTAACTGCAACCCTACTTCACCCGTACTCCTTATCAAACCCATAACCCTACCCTAGATCTGAACCTTGAATGAGATTACTCACCTTCATCGTTGCTACCCACTATGACACCCTTAATGGTGTGACTCGATCTCACACTCGCCCTCAATTTAGAATTGCACCCTAATTCTGTCCATAACCATATTATCTGCATAAACCTGCATAGACCTTTCCTTACAGAAAACTCTAACCCTGGAACAGGTTCCTTTACCTGCATGCTCACCACCAGCATTGATGTCACCGATGCCATACCTTAATGATGAAGTCCAAACTGGCCTTCACCCACACGTCAGAGTAGGATCCTCTATCTAAACATAACCACATCCACGGCATAAACTAAAACAATTCCCTATCCCTAACCCTAGCACATACATGTGGCCTGACCATCCATAATCTCCATGGATGTGACCCTTGCCTCATTGTAAGCCTGCGACTGAATTGGACAGTTGCCCTAACCTTGCAGAAGGACCCTCAGTCTAAACGTACCAATACCCTGCCCCTACGGCTTTCCAAAATCCTAACCCTAACCCTAGCCCTGGCTCGTCGTCCTGACACCTCACCTTGACCATTGACGTCAACCATGCCTCACCGTAAACCTGATCCACCATCTTGCACTCCCTTTCTCATCAGAACTAGAAGCCAACTCTATCCATAAAGCCAATGTCTCTGCATACCAGAGAGAACAAAAAATTTTAACTCTAAAACTGGTGCCTGGACCTATACACAAAGCGTCATTATCACAAACACCCAGGGATCTCCTCAACACGGAAACGCAAATTCACACTCGCACTCACATCAGAGGTAGACCCTAACCCTAATAATTAACTTATCCTTTCTGCACAACAGCCCTATCCTCTATATTCAAAGCCTAGCCATGACTCTTGGACCTGCCCCTTCCCCATAACCATTGGCATCACCTGCGCTTCATCGTAATCCTAATCTTCAATCCCGAACGTGCCCTCCCATCGGAGAGAAACTCGAAATTTTTCCATAAACCTATCCTTCTTCTACACCTTACAGAACACAATAAACTTACTCTAGCCCTCGGCATTTTACCTGATCCAAAACCAACAGCCTCAATGTCTGTCTTGCCGCACCATAAGCCTGAAGCTCAAGGTGGCCCTCGCCCTCACTTCAGGGTCAGATGCAAACTCTAAATGTTACTCCACATTCCTGTAAATCTTACTGAACACCTAACCCTAACCCTAGCGCGAAGCCTTGGACTAGATTCTTCACCTACAACATTGATGTCAACTAAGACACATCTTAACTCGGAGCCTGAATTTCACATTCTCAATCACAACAGAAGAGAACCCTTATTCTCTCGGTAACCGTCTCTTCCGCAGAGATTTTCTCTTACAGATAGCCCTAACCCTCTCCCAGGACCCTTTCACTGAACCGCTACCATCAGCAACGACGTTTGTCATTCGTTCCCACAACCCTGAAGCTCGTTCTGGCCACTGCCCTCTTGTCAGAGTCGGATCAGAACGCTAAATGTCACTCAATTTTCCGCAGACTCCTTACCTTACAACTAATGCCAACCCTATCCCTGGTGCCAGGATCTGACACTTCACCTTCATCATTGATGTCACACTCACTTCACCTTATACATTAAACTTATTCTTGCACAAAACCTCACATCAGAGGTGGATCCGAATTCTAACTGCAACCCTATCTCACCCGTACTCCTTATCGAACACATAACCCTAACCCTAGATCTGACCCTTGAACCAGAATCTTCACCTTCACCGTTGCTATCAACTATGACTCCATTAATCCTCTGACTCGATCTCACACTCACACTCAATTCAGAATTTTTCGCAAATTCTGTCCATAACCATATTTTCTGCATAGACCTTTCCTTACAGAAAACCCAAACCCTAGCCCCGGATCCTTAACCTGAATGCTCACCTTCAGCATTGGTGTCACCGATGCCACATCTTGATGATGATGTCCAAGCTGGCCTTCACCCACACGTCAGAGTAGGATGCTTAATCTAAACATAACCACATCCACCGCACAAACTTTAGACAATTGCCTAACCCTAACCCTAGCACATTTCTGTGACCTGAGCCTCCAAAATCATCATGGACGTCACCCTTGCGTCACTGCGACTCAATTGGACAGTTGCCCTAAACTTGGAGAAGGACCCTCAGTCTAAGCGTACCAATTGCCTGCCCCTACAGCTTTCCAAAAACCTAACCCTAACACTACCCCTGGCTCGGGCTCCTGAGACCTCACCTTGACCATTGACGTCATCCGTGCCTCACCATAAACCTGATCCACCATCTTGCGCACCCTGTCACATCAGACTCAGAAGCTAACTCTATCCGTAAAGAGAATGTTTCTGTATACCAGAGAGAACACAGAATTTTAACCCTGAAACTGATGCCTGCACCTGTATACAGAGTGTCAGCATCGGAGACACCCAGGGATCTCCCAACACGGAAACACAATTTCACAGTCACAGTCACATCAGAGCTAGACCTTAAGTCTTATAATTAACTTATTCTTTCTGTACTAGAGCCCGAACCAGTAATTCTAACCCTAGCCATGACTCTTGGACATGCCCCTTAATCGTAACCATTGGCATCACTCACGCTTCATCGTAATCCTTTACCTCAATCCCGCACTTGCCCTCCCATCAGAGAGAAACCTGAAGCCTTTCCATAACCCTATCCGTCCTGTACACCTTACAGAACAAAACTAAACTTACACTAGCCCTTGGAACTACACCTGAACCGACACCATCAGCTTCAACGTCTGTCATGCCGCACCATAAGCCTGAATCTCAAGGTCGCCGTCACCCGCACGTCCGGGACAGATGCGAACTCTAAATGTAACTGCATAATCCTGTCAATCTTACTGAACACCTAACCCTAACCCTAGTGCCAAGCCCTGGACTAGATTTTTCACCCGCAGCAATGATGTCAACTACGACACATCTTAATTCGGAGCTTGAATCTCACACTCGCACTGACATCAGAAGAGAACCCTAATTCTTTCGGAAACCGTCTTTTCCGCACTGATTTTCTCTTACAGATAACCCTAAGCATATCCCAGGCCCCTTTCACTGAACCGCCACCATCAGCATCGACGTCTGTCATTCCTCCCCATAATCCTGAAGCTCGTTCTGGACGCTGCCCTCATGTCAGAGTCGGATCAGTACTCTAACTGTCACTCAATCTGCAGCATACTCCTTACCTTACAACTAATGCTGACCCTATCCCTGGTACCGGGATCTGACACTTCACCTTCATCATTGTTGTGACCCTCACTTCACCTGAAACTTAAACTTATTCTTGCACTCACCCTCAAATCAGAGGCGGATCCGAATTCCAACTGCAACCCTACTTCACCCGTACTCCTTATCAAACCCATAACCCTACCCTAGATCTGAACCTTGAATCAGATTATTCACCTTCATCGTTGCTACCCACTATGACACCCTTAATGGTGTGACTCGATCTCACACTCGCCCTCAATTTAGAATTGCACCCTAATTCTGTCCATAAACATATTATTTGCATAAACCTGCATAGACCTTTCCTTACAGAAAACTCTAACCCTGGAACAGGTTCCTTTACCTGCATGCTCACCACCAGCATTGATGTCACCGATGCCATACCTTAATGATGAAGTCCAAACTGGCCTTCACCCACACGTCAGAGTAGGATCCTCTATCTAAACATAACCACATCCACGGCATAAACTAAAACAATTCCCTATCCCTAACCCTAGCACATACCTGTGGCCTGACCATCCATAATCTCCATGGATGTGACCCTTGCCTCATTGTAAGCCTGCGACTGAATTGGACAGTTGCCCTAACCTTGCAGAAGGACCCTCAGTCTAAACGTACCAACACCCTGCCCCTACGGCTTTCCAAAATCCTAACCCTAACCCTAGCCCTGGCTCGTGGTCCTGACACCTCACCTTGACCATTGACGTCAACCATGCCTCACCATAAACCTGATCCACCATCTTGCACTCCCTTTCTCATCAGAACTAGAAGCCAACTCTATCCATAAAGCCACTGTCTCTGCATACCAGAGAGAACAAAAAATTTTAACTCTAAAACTGGTGCCTGGACCTATACACAAAGCGTCATTATCACAAACACCCAGGGATCTCCTCAACACTGAAACGCAAATTCACACTCGCACTCACATCAGAGGTAGACCCTAACCCTAATAATTAACTTATCCTTTCTGCACAACAGCCCTAACCTCTATATTCAAAGCCTAGTCATGACTCTTGGACCTGCCCCTTCACCATAACCATTGGCATCACCTGCGCTTCATCGTAATCCTAATCTTCAATCCCGAACGTGCCCTCCCATCGGAGAGAAACTCGAAATTTTTCCATAAACCTATCCTTCTTCTACACCTTACAGAACACAATAAACTTACTCTAGCCCTCGGCATTTTACCTGATCCAAAACCAACAGCCTCAATGTCTGTCTTGCCGCACCATAAGCCTGAAGCTCAAGGTGGCCCTCGCCCTCACTTCAGGGTCAGATGCAAACTCTAAATGTTACTCCACATTCCTGTAAATCTTACTGAACACCTAACCCTAACCCTAGCGTGAAGCCTTGGACTAGATTCTTCACCTACAACATTGATGTCAACTAAGACACATCTTAACTCGGAGCCTGAATTTCACATTCTCAATCACAACAGAAGAGAACCCTTATTCTCTCGGTAACCGTCTCTTCCGCAGAGATTTTCTCTTACAGATAGCCCTAACCCTCTCCCAGGACCTTTCACTGAACCGCTACCATCAGCATCGACGTCTGTCATTCGTACCCACAAACCTGAAGCTCGTTCTGGCCACTGCCCTCTTGTCAGAGTCGGATCAGAACGCTAAATGTCACTCAATTTTCCGCAGACTCCTTACCTTACAACTAATGCCAACCCTATCCCTGGTGCCAGGATCTGACACTTCACCTTCATCATTGATGTCACACTCACTTCACCTTAAACCTTAAACTTATTCTTGCACAAAACCTCACATCAGAGATGGATCCGAATTCTAACTGCAACCCTATCTCACCCGTACTCCTTATCGAACACATAACCCTAACCCTAGATCTGACCCTTGAACCAGAATCTTCACCTTCACCGTTGCTATCAACTATGACTCCCTTAATCCTCTGACTCGATCTCACACTCACACTCAATTCAGAATTTTTCGCAAATTCTGTCCATAACCATATTTTCTGCATAGACCTTTAGTTACAGAAAACCCTAACCCTAGCCCCGGATCCTTAACCTGAATGCTCACCATCAGCATCGGTGTCACCGATGCCACATCTTGATGATGAAGTCCAAGCTGGCCTTCACCCACACGTCAGAGTAGGATGCTTAATCTAAACATAACCACATCCACCGCATAAACTTTAGACAATTGCCTAACCCTAACCCTAGCACATTCCTGTGACCTGAGCCTCCAAAATCATCATGGACGTCACCCTTGCCTCACTGCGACTCAATTGGACAGTTGCCCTAAACTTGGAGAAGGACCCTCAGTCTAAACGTACCAATTGCCTGCCCCTACAGCTTTCCAAAAACCTAACCCTAACACTACCCCTGGCTCGGGGTCCTGACACCTCACCTTGACCATTGACGTCATCCATGCCTCACCATAAACCTGATCCACCATCTTGCGCACCCTGTCACATCAGACTCAGAAGCTAACTCTATCCGTAAAGAGAATGATTCTGTATACCAGAGAGAACACAGAATTTTAACCCTGAAACTGATGCCTGCACCTGTATACAGAGTGTCAGCATCGGAGACACCCAGGGATCTCCCAACACGGAAACACAATTTCACAGTCACAGTCACATCAGAGCTAGACCTTAAGTCTTATAATTAACTTATTCTTTCTGTACTAGAGCCCGAACCAGTAATTCTAACCCTAGCCATGACTCTTGGACATGCCCCTTAATCGTAACCATTGGCATCACTCACGCTTCATCGTAATCCTTTACCTCAATCCCGCACTTGCCCTCCCATCAGAGAGAAACCTGAAGCCTTTCCATAACCCTATCCTTCCTGTACACCTTACAGAACAAAACTAAACTTACTCTAGCCCTTGGAACTATACCTGAACCGACACCATCAGCTTCAACGTCTGTCATGCCGCACCATAAGCCTGAATCTCAAGGTCGCCGTCACCCTCACGTCAGGGACAGATGAGAACTCTAAATGTAACTGCATAATCCTGTCAATCTTACTGAACACCTAACCCTAACCCTAGTGCCAAGCCCTGGACTAGATTTTTCACCCGCAGCAATGATGTCAACTACGACACATCTTAATTCGGAGCTTGAATCTCACACTCGCACTGACATCAGAAGAGAACCCTAATTCTTTCGGAAACCGTCTTTTCCGCACTGATTTTCTCTTACAGATAACCCTAGGCGTATCCCAGGCCCCTTTCACTGAACCGCCACCATCAGCATCGACGTCTGTCATTCCTCCCCATAATCCTGAAGCTCGTTCTGGACGCTGCCCTCATGTCACAGTCGGATCAGTACTCTAACTGTCACTCAATCTGCAGCATACTCCTTACCTTACAACTAATGCTGACCCTATCCCTGGTACCGGGATCTGACACTTCACCTTCATCATTGTTGTGACCCTCACTTCACCTGAAACTTAAACTTATTCTTGCACTCACCCTCACATCAGAGGCGGATCCGAATTCTAACTGCAACCCTACTTCACCCGTACTCCTTATCAAACCCATAACCCTACCCTAGATCTGAACCTTGAATCAGATTATTCACCTTCATCGTTGCTACCCACTATGACACCCTTAATGGTGTGACTCGATCTCACACTCGCCCTCAATTTAGAATTGCACCCTAATTCTGTCCATAACCATATTATCTGCATAAACCTGCATAGACCTTTCCTTACAGAAAACTCTAACCCTGGAACAGGTTCCTTTACCTGCATGCTCACCACCAGCATTGATGTCACCGATGCCATACCTTAATGATGAAGTCCAAACTGGCCTTCACCCACACGTCAGAGTAGGATCTTCTATCTAAACATAACCACATCCACGGCATAAACTAAAACAATTCCCTATCCCTAACCCTAGCACATACCTGTGGCCTGACCATCCATAATCTCCATGGATGTGACCCTTGCCTCATTGTAAGCCTGAGACTGAATTGGACAGTTGCCCTAACCTTGCAGAAGGACCCTCAGTCTAAACGTACCAACACCCTGCCCCTACGGCTTTCCAAAATCCTAACCCTAACCCTAGCCCTGGCTCGTGGTCCTGACACCTCACCTTGACCATTGATGTCAACCATGCCTCACCATAAACCTGATCCACCATCTTGCACTCCCTTTCTCATCAGAACTAGAAGCCAACTCTATCCATAAAGCCAATGTCTCTGCATACCAGAGAGAACAAAAAATTTTAACTCTACAACTGGTGCCTGGACCTATACACAAAGCGTCATTATCACAAACACCCAGGGATCTCCTCAACACGGAAACGCAAATACACACTCGCACTCACATCAGAGGTAGACCCTAACCCTAATAATTAACTTATCCTTTCTGCACAACAGCCCTAACCTCTATATTCAAAGCCTAGCCATGACTCTTGGACCTGCCCCTTCACCATAACCATTGGCATCACCTGCGCTTCATCGTAATCCTAATCTTCAATCCCGAACGTGCCCTCCCATCGGAGAGAAACTCGAAATTTTTCCATAAACCTATCCTTCTTCAACACCTTACAGAACACAATAAACTTACTCTGGCCCTCGGCATTTTACCTGATCCAAAACCAACAGCCTCAATGTCTGTCTTGCCTCACCATAAGCCTGAAGCTCAAGGTGGCCCTCGCCCTCACTTCAGGGTCAGATGCAAACTCTAAATGTTACTCCACATTCCTGTAAATCTTACTGAACACCTAACCCTAACCCTAGCGCGAAGCCTTGGACTAGATTCTTCACCTACAACATTGATGTCAACTAAGACACATCTTAACTCGGAGCCTGAATTTCACATTCTCAATCACAACAGAAGAGAACCCTTATTCTCTCGGTAACCGTCTCTTCCGCAGAGATTTTCTCTTACAGATAGCCCTAACCCTCTCTCAGGACCCTTTCACTGAACCGCTACCGTCAGCATCGACGTCTGTCATTCGTTCCCACAACCCTGAAGCTCGTTCTGGCCACTGCCCTCTTGTCAGAGTCGGATCAGAACGCTAAATGTCACTCAATTTTCCGCAGACTCCTTACCTTACAACTAATGCCTACCCTATCCCTGGTGCCAGGATCTGACACTTCACCTTCATCATTGATGTCACACTCACTTCACCTTAAACCTTAAACTTATTCTTGCACAAAACCTCACATCAGAGGTGGATCCGAATTCTAACTGCAACCCTATCTCACCCGTACTCCTTATCGAACACATAACCCTAACCCTAGATCTGACCCTTGAACCAGAATCTTCACCTTCACCGTTGCTATCAACTATGACTCCCTTAGTCCTCTGACTCGATCTCACACTCACACTCAATTCAGAATTTTTCGCAAATTCTGTCCATAACCATATTTTCTGCATAGACCTTTCCTTACAGAAAACCCTAACCCTAGCCCCGGATCCTTAACCTGAATGCTCACCGTCAGCATCGGTGTCACCGATGCCACATTTTGATGCTGAAGTCCAAGCTGGCTTTCACCCACACGTCAGAGTAGGATGCTTAATCTAAACATAACCACATCCACCGCATAAACTTTAGACAATTGCCTAACCCTAACCATACCACATTCCTGTGACCTGAGCCTCCAAAATCATCA
The DNA here is from genome assembly GCF_040802235.1 of Manis javanica. Taxonomy (NCBI): domain Eukaryota; kingdom Metazoa; phylum Chordata; class Mammalia; order Pholidota; family Manidae; genus Manis; species Manis javanica. The sequence goes on along the minus strand of NC_133169.1, from coordinate 37,447,986 downwards.
TGAACGTCACCCTTGCCTCACTGCGACACAATTGGACAGTTGCCCTAAACTTGGAGAAGGACCCTCAGTCTAAACGTACCAATTGCCTGCCCCTACAGCTTTCCAAAAACCTAACCCTAACACTACCCCTGGCTCGGGGTCCTGACACCTCACCTTGACCATTGACGTCATCCATGCCTCACCATAAACCTGATCCACCATCTTGCGCACCCTGTCACATCAGACTCAGAAGCTAACTCTATCCGTAAAGAGAATGTTTCTGTATACCAGAGAGAACACAGAATTTTAACCCTGAAACTGATGCCTGGACCTGTATACAGTGTGTCAGCATCGGAGACACCCAGGGATCTCCCAACACGGAAACACAATTTCACAGTCACAGTCACATCAGAGCTAGACCTTAAGTCTTATAATTAACTTATTCTTTCTGTACTAGAGACCGAACCAGTAATTCTAACCCTAGCCATGACTCTTGGACATGCCCCTTAATCGTAACCATTGGCATCCCTCACGCTTCATCGTAATCCTTTACCTCAGTCCCGCACTTGCCCTCCCATCAGAGAGAAACCTGAAGCCTTTCCATAACCCTATCCTTCCTGTACACCTTACAGAACAAAACTAAACTTACTCTAGCCCTTGGAACTATACCTGAACCGACACCATCAGCTTCAACGTCTGTCATGCCGCACCATAAGCCTGAATTTCAAGGTCGCCGTCACCCTCACGTCAGGGACAGATGTGAACTCTAAATGTAACTGCATAATCCTGTCAATCTTACTGAACACCTAACCCTAACCCTAGTGCCAAGCCCTGGACTAGATTTTTCACCCGCAGCAATGATGTCAATTACGACACATCTTAATTCGGAGCTTGAATCTCACACTCGCACTGACATCAGAAGAGAACCCTAATTCTTTCGGAAACCGTCTTTTCCGCACTGATTTTCTCTTACAGATAACCCTAAGCGTATCCCAGGCCCCTTTCACTGAACCGCCACCATCAGCATCGACGTCTGTCATTCCTCCCCATAATCCTGAAGCTCGTTCTGGACGCTGCCCTCATGTCAGAGTCGGATCAGTACTCTAACTGTCACTCAATCTGCAGCATACTCCTTACCTTACAACTAATGCTGACCCTATCCCTGGTACCGGGATCTGACACTTCACCTTCATCATTGTTGTGACCCTCACTTCACCTGAAACTTAAACTTATTGTTGCACTCACCCTCACATCAGAGGCGGATCCGAATTCTAACTGCAAACCTACTTCACCCGTACTCCTTATCAAACCCATAACCCTACCCTAGATCTGAACCTTGAATCAGATTATTCACCTTCATCGTTGCTACCCACTATGACACCCTTAATGGTGTGACTCGATCTCACACTCGCCCTCAATTTAGAATTGCACCCTAATTCTGTCCATAACCATATTATCTGCATAAACCTGCATAGACCTTTCCTTACAGAAAACTCTAACCCTGGAACAGGTTCCTTTACCTGCATGCTCAACACCAGCATTGATGTCACCGATACCATACCGTAATGATGAAGTCCAAACTGGCCTTCACCCACACGTCAGAGTAGGATACTCTATCTAAACATAACCACATCCACGGCATAAACTAAAACAATTCCCTATCCCTAACCCTAGCACATACCTGTGGCCTGACCATCCATAATCTCCATGGATGTGACCCTTGCCTCATTGTAAGCCTGCGACTGAATTGGACAGTTGCCCTAACCTTGCAGAAGGACCCTCAGTCTAAACGTACCAATACCCTGCCCCTACGGCTTTCCAAAATCCTAACCCTAACCCTAGCCCTGGCTCGTCGTCCTGACACCTCACCTTGACCATTGACGTCAACCATGCCTCACCATAAACCTGATCCACCATCTTGCACTCCCTTTCTCATCAGAACTAGAAGCCAACACTATCCATAAAGCCACTGTCTCTGCATACCAGAGAGAACAAAAAATTTTAACTCTAAAACTGGTGCCTGGACCTATACACAAAGCGTCATTATCACAAACACCCAGGGATCTCCTCAACACGGAAACGCAAATTCACACTCGCACTCACATCAGAGGTAGACCCTAACCCTAATAATTAACTTATCCTTTCTGCACAACAGCCCTAACCTCTTTATTCAAAGCCTAGCCATGACTCTTGGACCTGCCCCTTCACCATAACCATTGGCATCACCTGCACTTCATCGTAATCCTAATCTTCAATCCCGAACGTGCCCTCCCATCGGAGAGAAACTCGAAATTTTTCCATAAACCTATCCTTCTTCTACACCTTACAGAACACAATAAACTTACTCTAGCCCTCGGCATTTTACCTGATCCAAAACCAACAGCCTCAGTGTCTGTCTTGCCGCACCATAAGCCTGAAGCTCAAGGTGGCCCTCGCCCTCACTTCAGGGTCAGATGCAAACTCTAAATGTTACTCCACATTCCTGTAAATCTTACTGAACACCTAACCCTAACCCTAGCGCGAAGCCTTGGACTAGATTCTTCACCTACAACATTGATGTCAACTAAGACACATCTTAACTCGGAGCCTGAATTTCACATTCTCAATCACAACAGAAGAGAACCCTTATTCTCTCGGTAACCGTCTCTTCCGCAGAGATTTTCTCTTACAGATAGCCCTAACCCTCTCCCAGGACCCTTTCACTGAACCGCTACCATCAGCATCGACGTCTGTCATTCGTTCCCACAACCCTGAAACTCGTTCTGGCCACTGCCCTCTTGTCAGAGTCGGATCAGAACGCTAAATGTCACTCAATTTTCCGCAGACTCCTTACCTTACAACTAATGCCAACCCTATCCCTGGTGCCAGGATCTGACACTTCACCTTCATCATTGATGTCACACTCACTTCACCTTAAACCTTAAACTTATTCTTGCACAAAACCTCACATCAGAGGTGGATCCGAATTCTAACTGCAACCCTATCTCACCCGTACTCCTTATCGAACACATAACCCTAACCCTAGATCTGACCCTTGAACCAGAATCTTCACCTTCACCGTTGCTATCAACTATGACTCCCTTAATCCTCTGACTCGATCTCACACTCACACTCAATTCAGAATTTTTCGCAAATTCTGTCCATAACCATATTTTCTGCATAGACCTTTCCTTACAGAAAACCCTAACCCTAGCCCCGGATCCTTAACCTGAATGCTCACCGTCAGCATCGGTGTCACCGATGCCACATCTTGATGATGAAGTCCAAGCTGGCCTTCACCCACACGTCAGAGTAGGATGCTTAATCTAAACATAACCACATCCACCGCATAAACTTTAGACAATTGCCTTACCCTAACCCTAGCACATTCCTGTGACCTGAGCCTCCAAAATCATCATGGACGTCACCCTTGCCTCACTGCGACTCAATTGGACAGTTGCCCTAAACTTGGAGAAGGACCCTCAGTCTAAACGTACCAATTGCCTGCCCCTACAGCTTTCCAAAAACCTAAACCTTACACTACCCCTGGCTCGGGGTCCTGACACCTCACCTTGACCATTGACGTCATCCATGCCTCACCATAAACCTGATCCACCATCTTGCGCACCCTGTCACATCAGACTCAGAAGCTAACTCTATCCGTAAAGAGAATGTTTCCGTATACCAGAGAGAACACAGAATTTTAACCCTGAAACTGATGCCTGGACCTGTAGACAGAGTGTCAGCATCGGAGACACCCAGGGATCTCCCAACACGGAAACACAATTTGACAGTCACAGTCACATCAGAGCTAGACCTTTAGTCTTATAATTAACTTATTCTTTCTGTACTAGAGCCCGAACCAGTAATTCTAACCCTAGCCATGACTCTTGGACATGCCCCTTAATCGTAACCATTGGCCTCACTCACGCTTCATCGTAATCCTTTACCTCAATCCCGCACTTGCCCTCCCATCAGAGAGAAACCTGAAGCCTTTCCATAACCCTATCCTTCCTGTACACCTTACAGAACAAAACTAAACTTACTCTAGCCCTTGGAACTATACCTGAACCGACACCATCAGCTTCAACGTCTGTCATGCCGCACCATAAGCCTGAATCTCAAGGTCGCCGTCACCCTCACGTCAGGGACAGATGCGAACTCTAAATGTAACTGCATAATCCTGTCAATCTTACTGAACACCTAACCCTAACCCTAGTGCCAAGCCCTGGACTAGATTTTTCACCCGCAGCAATGATGTCAACTACGACACATCTTAATTCGGAGCTTGAATCTCACACTCGCACTGACATCAGAAGAGAACCCTAATTCTTTCGGAAACCGTCTTTTCCGCACTGATTTTCTCTTACAGATAACCCTAGGCGTATCCCAGGCCCCTTTCACTGAACCGCCACCATCAGCATCGACGTCTGTCATTCCTCCCCATAATCCTGAAGCTCGTTCTGGACGCTGCCCTCATGTCAGAGTCGGATCAGTACTCTAACTGTCACTCAATCTGCAGCATACTCCTTACCTTACAACTAATGGTGACCCTATCCCTGGTACCGGGATCTGACACTTCACCTTCATCATTGTTGTGACCCTCACTTCACCTGAAACTTAAACTTATACTTGCACTCACCCTCACATCAGAGGCGGATCCGAATTCTAACTGCAACCCTACCTCACCCGTACTCCTTATCAAACCCATAACCCTACCCTAGATCTGAACCTTGAATCAGATTATTCACCTTCATCGTTGCTACCCACTATGACACCCTTAATGGTGTGACTCGATCTCACACTCGCCCTCAATTTAGAATTGCACCCTAATTCTGTCCATAACCATATTATCTGCATAAACCTGCATAGACCTTTCCTTACAGAAAACTCTAACCCTGGAACAGGTTCCTTTACCTGCTTGCTCACCACCAGCATTGATGTCACCGATGCCATACCTTAATGATGAAGTCCAAACTGGCCTTCACCCACACGTCAGAGTAGGATCCTCTATCTAAACATAACCACATCCACGGCATAAACTAAAACAATTCCCTATCCCTAACCCTAGCACATACCTGTGGCCTGACCATCCATAATCTCCATGGATGTGACCCTTGCCTCATTGTAAGCCTGCGACTGAATTGGACAGTTGTCCTAACCTTGCAGAAGGACCCTCAGTCTAAACGTACCAATACCCTGCCCCTACGGCTTTCCAAAATCCTAACCCTAACCCTAGCCCTGGCTCGTGGTCCTGACACCTCACCTTGACCATTGACGTCAACCATGCCTCACCATAAACCTGATCCACCATCTTGCACTCCCTTTCTCATCAGAACTAGAAGCCAACTCTATCCATAAAGCCACTGTCTCTGCATACCAGAGAGAACAAAAAATTTTAACTCTAAAACTGGTGCCTGGACCTATACACAAAGCGTCATTATCACAAACACCCAGGGATCTCCTCAACACGGAAACGCAAATTCACACTCACACTCACATCAGAGGTAGACCCTAATCCTAATAATTAACTTATCCTTTCTGCACAACAGCCCTAACCTCTATATTCAAAGCCTAGCCATGACTCTTGGACCTGCCCCTTCACCATAACCGTTGGCATCACCTGCGCTTCATCGTAATCCTAATCTTCAATCCCGAACGTGCCCTCCCATCGGAGAGAAACTCGAAATTTTTCCATAAACCTATCCTTCTTCTACACCTTACAGAACACAATAAACTTACTCTAGCCCTCGGCATTTTACCTGATCCAAAACCAACAGCCTCAATGTCTGTCTTGCCGCACCATAAGCCTGAAGCTCAAGGTGGCCCTCGCCCTCACTTCAGGGTCAGATGCAAACTCTAAATGTTACTCCACATTCCTGTATATCTTACTGAACACCTAACCCTAACCCTAGCGCGAAGCCTTGGACTAGATTCTTCACCTACAACATTGATGTCAACTAAGACACATCTTAACTCGGAGCCTGAATTTCACATTCTCAATCACAACAGAAGAGAACCCTTATTCTCTCGGTAACCGTCTCTTCCGCAGAGATTTTCTCTTACAGATAGCCCTAACCCTCTCCCAGGACCCTTTCACTGAACCGCTACCATCAGCATCGACGTCTGTCATTCGTTCCCACAACCCTGAAGCTCGTTCTGGCCACTGCCCTCTTGTCAGAGTCGGATCAGAACGCTAAATGTCACTCAATTTTCCGCAGACTCCTTACCTTACAACTAATGCCAACCCTATCCCTGGTGCCAGGATCTGACACTTCACCTTCATCATTGATGTCACACTCACTTCACCTTAAACCTTAAACTTATTCTTGCACAAAACCTCACATCAGAGGTGGATCCGAATTCTAACTGCAACCCTATCTCACCCGTACTCCTTATCGAACACATAACCCTAACCCTAGATCTGACCCTTGAACCAGAATCTTCACCTTCACCGTTGCTATCAACTATGACTCCCTTAATCCTCTGACTCGATCTCACACTCACACTCAATTCAGAATTTTTCGCAAATTCAGTCCATAACCATATTTTCTGCATAGACCTTTCCTTACAGAAAACCCTAACCCTAGCCCCGGATCCTTAACCTGAATGCTCACCGTCAGCATCGGTGTCACCGATGCCACATCTTGATGATGAAGTCCAAGCTGGCCTTCACCCACACGTCAGAGTAGGATGCTTAATCTAAACATAACCACATCCACCGCATAAACTTTAGACAATTGCCTAACCCTAACCCTAGCACATTCCTGTGACCTGAGCCTCCAAAATCATCATGGACGTCACCCTTGCCTCACTGCGACTCAATTGGACAGTTGCCCTAAACTTGGAGAAGGACCCTCAGTCTAAACGTACCAATTGCCTGCCCCTACAGCTTTCCAAAAACCTAACCCTAACACTACCCCTGGCTCAGGGTCCTGACACCTCACCTTGACCATTGACGTCATCCATGCCTCACCATAAACCTGATCCACCATCTTGCGCACCCTGTCACATCAGACTCAGAAGCTAACTCTATCCGTAAAGAGAATGTTTCTGTATACCAGAGAGAACACAGAATTTTAACCCTGAAACTGATGCCTGGATCTGTAGACAGAGTGTCAGCATCGGAGACACCCAGGGATCTCCCAACACGGAAACACAATTTCACAGTCACAGTCACATCAGAGCTAGACCTTAAGTCTTATAATTAACTTATTCTTTCTGTACTAGAGCCCGAACCAGTAATTCTAACCCTAGCCATGACTCTTGGACATGCCCCTTAATCGTAACCATTGGCATCACTCATGCTTCATCGTAATCCTTTACCTCAATCCCGCACTTGCCCTCCCATCAGAGAGAAACCTGAAGCCTTTCCATAACCCTATCCTTCCTGTACACCTTACAGAACAAAACTAAACTTACTCTAGCCCTTGGAACTATACCTGAACCGACACCATCAGCTTCAACGTCTGTCATGCCGCACCATAAGCCTGAATCTCAAGGTCGCCGTCACCCTCACGTCAGGGACAGATGCGAACTCTAAATGTAACTGCATAATCCTGTGAATCTTACTGAACACCTAACCCTAACCCTAGTGCCAAGCCCTGGACTAGATTTTTCACCCGCAGCAATGATGTCAACTACGACACATCTTAATTCGGAGCTTGAATCTCACACTCGCACTGACATCAGAAGAGAACCCTAATTCTTTCGGAAACCGTCTTTTCCGCACTGATTTTCTCTTACAGATAACCCTAGGCGTATCCCAGGCCCCTTTCACTGAACCGCCACCATCAGCATCGACGTCTGTCATTCCTCCCCATAATCCTGAAGCTCGTTCTGGACGCTGCCCTCATGTCAGAGTCGGATCAGTACTCTAACTGTCACACAATCTGCAGCATACTCCTTACCTTACAACTAATGCTGACCCTACCCTGGTACCGGGATCTGACACTTCACCTTCATCATTGTTGTGACCCTCACTTCACCTGAAACTTAAACTTATACTTGCACTCACCCTCACATCAGAGGCGGATCCGAATTCTAACTGCAACCCTACCTCACCCGTACTCCTTATCAAACCCATAACCCTACCCTAGATCTGAACCTTGAATCAGATTATTCACCTTCATCGTTGCTACCCACTATGACACCCTTAATGGTGTGACTCGATCTCACACTCGCCCTCAATTTAGAATTGCACCCTAATTCTGTCCATAACCATATTATCTGCATAAACCTGCATAGACCTTTCCTTACAGAAAACTCTAACCCTGGAACAGGTTCCTTTACCTGCTTGCTCACCACCAGCATTGATGTCACCGATGCCATACCTTAATGATGAAGTCCAAACTGGCCTTCACCCACACGTCAGAGTAGGATCCTCTATCTAAACATAACCACATCCACGGCATAAACTAAAACAATTCCCTATCCCTAACCCTAGCACATACCTGTGGCCTGACCATCCATAATCTCCATGGATGTGACCCTTGCCTCATTGTAAGCCTGCGACTGAATTGGACAGTTGTCCTAACCTTGCAGAAGGACCCTCAGTCTAAACGTACCAATACCCTGCCCCTACGGCTTTCCAAAATCCTAACCCTAACCCTAGCCCTGGCTCGTGGTCCTGACACCTCACCTTGACCATTGACGTCAACCATGCCTCACCATAAACCTGATCCACCATCTTGCACTCCCTTTCTCATCAGAACTAGAAGCCAACTCTATCCATAAAGCCACTGTCTCTGCATACCAGAGAGAACAAAAAATTTTAACTCTAAAACTGGTGCCTGGACCTATACACAAAGCGTCATTATCACAAACACCCAGGGATCTCCTCAACACGGAAACGCAAATTCACACTCACACTCACATCAGAGGTAGACCCTAATCCTAATAATTAACTTATCCTTTCTGCACAACAGCCCTAACCTCTATATTCAAAGCCTAGCCATGACTCTTGGACCTGCCCCTTCACCATAACCGTTGGCATCACCTGCGCTTCATCGTAATCCTAATCTTCAATCCCGAACGTGCCCTCCCATCGGAGAGAAACTCGAAATTTTTCCATAAACCTATCCTTCTTCTACACCTTACAGAACACAATAAACTTACTCTAGCCCTCGGCATTTTACCTGATCCAAAACCAACAGCCTCAATGTCTGTCTTGCCGCACCATAAGCCTGAAGCTCAAGGTGGCCCTCGCCCTCACTTCAGGGTCAGATGCAAACTCTAAATGTTACTCCACATTCCTGTAAATCTTACTGAACACCTAACCCTAACCCTAGCGCGAAGCCTTGGACTAGATTCTTCACCTACAACATTGATGTCAACTAAGACACATCTTAACTCGGAGCCTGAATTTCACATTCTCAATCACAACAGAAGAGAACCCTTATTCTCTCGGTAACCGTCTCTTCCGCAGAGATTTTCTCTTACAGATAGCCCTAACCCTCTCCCAGGACCCTTTCACTGAACCGCTACCATCAGCATCGACGTCTGTCATTCGTTCCCACAACCCTGAAGCTCGTTCTGGCCACTGCCCTCTTGTCAGAGTCGGATCAGAACGCTAAATGTCACTCAATTTTCCGCAGACTCCTTACCTTACAACTAATGCCAACCCTATCCCTGGTGCCAGGATCTGACACTTCACCTTCATCATTGATGTCACACTCACTTCACCTTAAACCTTAAACTTATTCTTGCACAAAACCTCACATCAGAGGTGGATCCGAATTCTAACTGCAACCCTATCTCACCCGTACTCCTTATCGAACACATAACCCTAACCCTAGATCAGACCCTTGAACCAGAATCTTCACCTTCACCGTTGCTATCAACTATGACTCCCTTAATCCTCTGACTCGATCTCACACTCACACTCAATTCAGAATTTTTCGCAAATTCAGTCCATAACCATATTTTCTGCATAGACCTTTCCTTACAGAAAACCCTAACCCTAGCCCCGGATCCTTAACCTGAATGCTCACCGTCAGCATCGGTGTCACCGATGCCACATCTTGATGATGAAGTCCAAGCTGGCCTTCACCCACACGTCAGAGTAGGATGCTTAATCTAAACATAACCACATCCACCGCATAAACTTTAGACAATTGCCTAACCCTAACCCTAGCACATTCCTGTGACCTGAGCCTCCAAAATCATCATGGACGTCACCCTTGCCTCACTGCGACTCAATTGGACAGTTGCCCTAAACTTGGAGAAGGACCCTCAGTCTAAACGTACCAATTGCCTGCCCCTACAGCTTTCCAAAAACCTAACCCTAACACTACCCCTGGCTCAGGGTCCTGACACCTCACCTTGACCATTGACGTCATCCATGCCTCACCATAAACCTGATCCACCATCTTGCGCACCCTGTCACATCAGACTCAGAAGCTAACTCTATCCGTAAAGAGAATGTTTCTGTATACCAGAGAGAACACAGAATTTTAACCCTGAAACTGATGCCTGGATCTGTAGACAGAGTGTCAGCATCGGAGACACCCAGGGATCTCCCAACACGGAAACACAATTTCACAGTCACAGTCACATCAGAGCTAGACCTTAAGTCTTATAATTAACTTATTCTTTCTGTACTAGAGCCCGAACCAGTAATTCTAACCCTAGCCATGACTCTTGGACATGCCCCTTAATCGTAACCATTGGCATCACTCATGCTTCATCGTAATCCTTTACCTCAATCCCGCACTTGCCCTCCCATCAGAGAGAAACCTGAAGCCTTTCCATAACCCTATCCTTCCTGTACACCTTACAGAACAAAACTAAACTTACTCTAGCCCTTGGAACTATACCTGAACCGACACCATCAGCTTCAACGTCTGTCATGCCGCACCATAAGCCTGAATCTCAAGGTCGCCGTCACCCTCACGTCAGGGACAGATGCGAACTCTAAATGTAACTGCATAATCCTGTGAATCTTACTGAACACCTAACCCTAACCCTAGTGCCAAGCCCTGGACTAGATTTTTCACCCGCAGCAATGATGTCAACTACGACACATCTTAATTCGGAGCTTGAATCTCACACTCGCACTGACATCAGAAGAGAACCCTAATTCTTTCGGAAACCGTCTTTTCCGCACTGATTTTCTCTTACAGATAACCCTAGGCGTATCCCAGGCCCCTTTCACTGAACCGCCACCATCAGCATCGACGTCTGTCATTCCTCCCCATAATCCTGAAGCTCGTTCTGGACGCTGCCCTCATGTCAGAGTCGGATCAGTACTCTAACTGTCACACAATCTGCAGCATACTCCTTACCTTACAACTAATGCTGACCCTACCCTGGTACCGGGATCTGACACTTCACCTTCATCATTGTTGTGACCCTCACTTCACCTGAAACTTAAACTTATTCTTGCACTCACCCTCACATCAGAGGCGGATCCAAATTCTAACTGCAACCCTACCTCACCCGTACTCCTTATCAAACCCATAACCCTACCCTAGATCTGAACCTTGAATCAGATTATTCACCTTCATCGTTGCTACCCACTATGACACCCTTAATGGTGTGACTCGATCTCACATTCGCCCTCAATTTAGAATTGCACCCTAATTCTGTCCATAACCATATTATCTGCATAAAGCTGCATAGACCTTTCCTTACAGAAAACTCTAACCCTGGAACAGGTTCCTTTACCTGCATGCTCACCACCAGCATTGATGTCACCGATGCCATACCTTAATGATGAAGTCCAAACTGGCCTTCAACCACACGTCAGAGTAGGATCCCCTATCTAAACATAACCACATCCACGGCATAAACTAAAACAATTCCCTATCCCTAACCCTAGCACATACCTGTGGCCTGACCATCCATAATCTCCATGGATGTGACCCTTGCCTCATTGTCAGCCTGCGACTGAATTGGACAGTTGCCCTAACCTTGCAGAAGGACCCTCAGTCTAAACGTACCAATACCCTGCCCCTACGGCCTTCAAAATCCTAACCCTAACCCTAGCCCTGGCTCGTGGTCCTGACACCTCACCTTGACCATTGACATCAACCATGCCTCACCATAAACCTGATCCACCATCTTGCACTCCCTTTCTCATCAGAACTAGAAGCCAACTCTATCCATAAAGCCACTGTCTCTGCATACCAGAGAGAACAAAAAATTTTAACTCTAAAACTGCTGCCTGGACCTATACACAAAGCGTCATTATCACAAACACCCAGGGATCTCCTCAACACGGAAACGCAAATTCACACTCGCACTCACATCAGAGGTAGACCCTAACCCTAATAATTAACTTATCCTTTCTGCACAACAGCCCTAACCTCTATATTCAAAGCCTAGCCATGACTCTTGGACCTGCCCCTTCACCATAACCGTTGTCATCACCTGCGCTTCATCGTAATCCTAATCTTCAATCCCGAACGTGCCCTCCCATCGGAGAGAAACTCGAAATTTTTCCATAAACCTATCCTTCTTCTACACCTTACAGAACACAATAAACTTACTCTAGCCCTCGGCATTTTACCTGATCCAAAACCAACAGCCTCAATGTCTGTCTTGCCGCACCATAAGCCTGAAGCTCAAGGTGGCCCTCGCCCTCACTTCAGGGTCAGATGCAAACTCTAAATGTTACTCCACATTCCTGTAAATCTTACTGAACACCTAACCCTAACCCTAGCGCGAAGCCTTGGACTAGATTCTTCACCTACAACATTGATGTCAACTAAGACACATCTTAACTCGGAGCCTGAATTTCACATTCTCAATCACAACAGAAGAGAACCCTTATTCTCTCGGTAACCGTCTCTTCCGCAGAGATTTTCTCTTACAGATAGCCCTAACCCTCTCCCAGGACCCTTTCACTGAACCGCTACCATCAGCATCGACGTCTGTCATTCGTTCCCACAACCCTGAGGCTCGTTCTGGCCACTGCCCTCTTGTCAGAGTCGGATCAGAACGCTAAATGTCACTCAATTTTCCGCAGACTCCTTACCTTACAACTAATGCCAACCCTATCCCTGGTGCCAGGATCTGACACTTCACCTTCATCATTGATGTCACACTCACTTCACCTTAAACCTTAAACTTATTCTTGCCCAAAACCTCACATCAGAGGTGGATCCGAATTCTAACTGCAACCCTATCTCACCCGTACTCCTTATCGAACACATAACCCTAACCCTAGATCTGACCCTTGAACCAGAATCTTCACCTTCACCGTTGCTATCAACTATGACTCCCTTAATCCTCTGACTCGATCTCACACTCACACTCAATTCAGAATTTTTCGCAAATTCTGTCCATAACCATATTTTCTGCATAGACCTTTCCTTACAGAAAACCCTAACCCTAGCCCCGGATCCTTAACCTGAATGCTCACCGTCAGCATCGGTGTCACCGATGCCACATCTTGATGATGAAGTCCAAGCTGGCCTTCACCCACACGTCAGAGTAGGATGCTTAATCTAAACATAACCACATCCACCGCATAAACTTTAGACAATTGCCTAACCCTAACCCTAGCACATTCCTGTGACCTGAGCCTCCAAAATCATGAAGGACGTCACCCTTGCCTCACTGCGACTCAATTGGACAGTTGCCCTAAACTTGGAGAAGGACCCTCAGTCTAAACGTACCAATTGCCTGCCCCTACAGCTTTCCAAAGACCTAACCCTAACACTACCCCTGGCTCGGGCTCCTGAGACCTCACCTTGACCATTGACGTCATCCATGCCTCACCATAAACCTGATCCACCATCTTGCGCACCCTGTCACATCAGACTCAGAAGCTAACTCTATCCGTAAAGAGAATGTTTCTGTATACCAGAGAGAACACAGAATTTTAACCCTGAAACTGATGCCTGGACCTGTAGACAGAGTGTCAGCATCGGAGACACCCAGGGATCTCCCAACACGGAAACACAATTTGACAGTCACAGTCACATCAGAGCTAGACCTTAAGTCTTATAATTAACTTATTCTTTCTGTACTAGAGCCCGAACCAGTAATTCTAACCCTAGCCATGACTCTTGGACATGCCCCTTAATCGTAACCATTGGCATCACTCACGCTTCATCTTAATAATTTACCTCAATCCCGCACTTGCCCTCCCATCAGAGAGAAACCTGAAGCCTTTCCATAACCCTATCCTTCCTGTACACCTTACAGAACAAAACTAAACTTACTCTAGCCCTTGGACCTATACCTGAACCGACACCATCAGCTTCAACGTCTGTCATGCCGCACCATAAGCCTGAATCTCAAGGTCGCCGTAACCCTCACGTCAGGGACAGATGCGATCTCTAAATGTAACTGCATAATCCTGTGAATCTTACTGAACACCTAACCCTAACCCTAGTGCCAAGCCCTGCACTAGATTTTTCACCCGCAGCAATGATGTCAACTACGACACATCTTAATTCGGAGCTTGAATTTCACACTCGCACTGACATCAGAAGAGAACCCTAATTCTTTCGGAAACCGTCTTTTCCGCACTGATTTTCTCTTACAGATAACCCTAGGCGTATCCCAGGCCCCTTTCACTGAACCGCCACCATCAGCATCGACGTCTGTCATTCCTCCCCATAATCCTGAAGCTTGTTCTGGACGCTGCCCTCATGTCAGAGTCGGATCAGTACTCTAACTGTCACTCAATCTGCAGCATACTCCTTACCTTACAACTAATGCTGACCCTATCCCTGGTACCGGGATCTGACACTTCACCTTCATCATTGTTGTGACCCTCACTTCACCTGAAACTTAAACTTATTCTTGCACTCACCCTCACATCAGAGGCGGATCCGAATTCTAACTGCAACCCTACTTCACCCGTACCCTTATCAAACCCATAACCCTACCCTAGATCTGAACCTTGAATCAGATTATTCACCTTCATCGTTGCTACCCACTATGACACCCTTAATGGTGTGACTCGATCTCACACTCGCCCTCAATTTAGAATTGCACCCTAATTCTGTCCATAACCATATTATCTGCATAAACCTGCATAGACCTTTCCTTACAGAAAACTCTAACCCTGGAACAGGTTCCTTTACATGCATGCTCACCACCAGCATTGATGTCACCGATGCCATACCTTAATGATGAGTCCAAACTGGCCTTCACCCACACGTCAGAGTAGGATCCTCTATCTAAACATAACCACATCCACGGCATAAACTAAAACAATTCCCTATCCCTAACCCTAGCACATACCTGTGGCCTGACCATCCATAATCTCCATGGATGTGACCCTTGCCTCATTGTCAGCCTGCGACTGAATTGGACAGTTGCCCTAACCTTGCAGAAGGACCCTCAGTCTAAACGTACCAATACCCTGCCCCTACGGCTTTCCAAAATCCTAACCCTCACCCTAGCCCTGGCTCATGGTCCTGACACCTCACCTTGACCATTGACGTCAACCATGCCTCACCATAAACCTGATCCACCATCTTGCACTCCCTTTCTCATCAGAACTAGAAGCCAACTCAATCCATAAAGCCACTGTCTCTGCATACCAGAGAGAACAAAAAATTTTAACTCTAAAACTGGTGCCTGGACCTATACACAAAGCGTCATTATCACAAACACCCAGGGATCTCCTCAACACGGAAATGCAAATTCACACTCGCACTCACATCAGAGGTAGACCCTAACCCTAATAATTAACTTATCCTTTCTGCACAACAGCCCTAACCTCTATATTCAAAGCCTAGCCATGACTCTTGGACCTGCCCCTTCACCATAACCGTTGGCATCACCTGCGCTTCATCGTAATCCTAATCTTCAATCCCGAACGTGCCCTCCCATCGGAGAGAAACTCGAAATTTTTCCATAAACCTATCCTTCTTCTACACCTTACAGAACACGATAAACTTACTCTAGCCCTCGGCATTTTACCTGATCCAAAACCAACAGCCTCAATGTCTGTCTTGCCGCACCATAAGCCTGAAGCTCAAGGTGGCCCTCGCCCTCACTTCAGGGTCAGATGCAAACTCTAAATGTTACTCCACATTCCTGTAAATCTTACTGAACACCTAACCCTAACCCTAGCGCGAAGCCTTGGACTAGATTCTTCACCTACAACATTGATGTCAACTAAGACACATCTTAACTCAGAGCCTGAATTTCACATTCTCAATCACAACAGAAGAGAACCCTTATTCTCTCGGTAACCGTCTCTTCCGCAGAGATTTTCTCTTACACATAGCCCTAACCCTCTCCCAGGACCCTTTCACTGAACCGCTACCATCAGCATCGATGTCTGTCATTCGTTCCCACAACCCTGAAGCTCGTTCTGGCCACTGCCCTCTTGTCAGAGTCGGATCAGAACGCTAAATGTCACTCAATTTTCCGCAGACTCCTTACCTTACAACTAATGCCAACCCTATCCCTGGTGCCAGGATCTGACACTTCACCTTCATCATTGATGTCACACTCACTTCACCTTAAACCTTAAACTTATTCTTGCCCAAAACCTCACATCAGAGGTGGATCCGAATTCTAACTGCAACCCTATCTCACCCGTACTCCTTATCGAACACATAACCCTAACCCTAGATCTGACCCTTGAACCAGAATCTTCACCTTCACCGTTGCTATCAACTATGACTCCCTTAATCCTCTGACTCGATCTCACACTCACACTCAATTCAGAATTTTTCGCAAATTCTGTCCATAACCATATTTTCTGCATAGACCTTTCCTTACAGAAAACCCTAACCCTAGCCCCGGATCCTTAACCTGAATGCTCACCGTCAGCATCGGGGTCACCGATGCCACATCTTGATGATGAAGTCCAAGCTGGCCTTCACCCACACGTCAGAGTAGGATGCTTAATCTAAACATAACCACATCCACCGAATAAACTTTAGACAATTGCCTAACCCTAACCCTAGCACATTCCTGTGACCTGAGCCTCCAAAATCATCATGGACGTCACCCTTGCCTCACTGCGACTCAGTTGGACAGTTGCCCTAAACTTGGAGAAGGACCCTCAGTCTAAACGTACCAATTGCCTGCCCCTACAGCTTTCCAAAGACCTAACCCTAACACTACCCCTGGCTCGGGCTCCTGAGACCTCACCTTGACCATTGACGTCATCCATGCCTCACCATAAACCTGATCCACCATCTTGCGCACCCTGTCACATCAGACTCAGAAGCTATCTCTATCCGTAAAGAGAATGTTTCTGTATACCAGAGAGAACACAGAATTTTAACCCTGCAACTGATGCCTGGACCTGTATACAGTGTGTCAGCATCGGAGACACCCAGGGATCTCCCAACACGGAAACACAATTTCACAGTCACAGTCACATCAGAGCTAGACCTTAAGTCTTATAATTAACTTATTCTTTCTGTACTAGAGCCCGAACCAGTAATTCTAACCCTAGCCATGACTCTTGGACATGCCCCTTAATCGTAACCATTGGCATCACTCACGCTTCATCGTAATCCTTTACCTCAATCCCGCACTTGCCCTCCCATCAGAGAGAAACCTGAAGCCTTTCCATAACCCTATCCTTCCTGTACACCTTACAGAACAAAACTAAACTTACACTAGCCCTTGGAACTATACCTGAACCGACACCATCAGCTTCAACGTCTGTCATGCCGCACCATAAGCCTGAATCTCAAGGTCGCCGTCACCCTCACGTCAGGGACAGATGCGAACTCTAAATGTAACTGCATAATCCTGTCAATCTTACTGAACACCTAACCCTAACCCTAGTGCCAAGCCCTGGACTAGATTTTTCACCCGCAGCAATGATGTCAACTACGACACATCTTAATTCGGAGCTTGAATCTCACACTCGCACTGACATCAGAAGAGAACCGTAATTCTTTCGGAAACCGTCTTTTCCGCACTGATTTTCTCTTACAGATAACCCTAAGCGTATCCCAGGCCCCTTTCACTGAACCGCCACCATCAGCATCGACGTCTGTCATTCCTCCCCATAATCCTGAAGCTCGTTCTGGACGCTGCCCTCATGTCAGAGTCGGATCAGTACTATAACTGTCACTCAATCTGCAGCATACTCCTTACCTTACAACTAATGCTGACCCTATCCCTGGTACCGGGATCTGACACTTCACCTTCATCATTGTTGTGACCCTCACTTCACCTGAAACTTAAACTTATTCTTGCACTCACCCTCACATCAGATGCGGATCCGAATTCTAACTGCAACCCTACTTCACCCGTACTCCTTATCAAACCCATAACCCTACCCTAGATCTGAACCTTGAATCAGATTATTCACCTTCATCGTTGCTACCCACTATGACACCCTTAATGGTGTGACTCGATCTCACACTCGCCCTCAATTTAGAATTGCACCCTAATTCTGTCCATAACCATATTATCTGCATAAACCTGCATAGACCTTTCCTTACAGAAAACTCTAACCCTGGAACAGGTTCCTTTACCTGCATGCTCACCACCAGCATTGATGTCACCGATGCCATACCTTAATGATGAAGTCCAAACTGGCCTTCACCCACACGTCAGAGTAGGATCCTCTATCTAAACATAACCACATCCACGGCATAAACTAAAACAATTCCCTATCCCTAACCCTAGCACATACCTGTGGCCTGACCATCCATAATCTCCATGGATGTGACCCTTGCCTCATTGTAAGCCTGCGACTGAATTGGACAGTTGCCCTAACCTTGCAGAAGGACCCTCAGTCTAAACGTACCAATACCCTGCCCTACAGCTTTCCAAAAACCTAACCCTAACCCTAGCCCTGGCTCGTGGTCCTGACACCTCACCTTGACCATTGACGTCAACCATGCCTCACCGTAAACCTGATCCACCATCTTGAACTCCCTTTCTCATCAGAACTTGAAGCCAACTCTATCCATAAAGCCACTGTCTCTGCATACCAGAGAGAACAAAAAATTTTAACTCTAAAACTGGTGCCTGGACCTACACACAAAGCGTCATTATCACAAACACCCAGGGATCTCCTCAACACGGAAACGCAAATTCACACTCGCACTCACATCAGAGGTAGACCCTAACCCTAATAATTAACTTATCCTTTCTGCACAACAGCCCTAACCTCTATATTCAAAGCCTATCCATGACTCTTGGACCTGCCCCTTCACCATAACCGTTGGCATCACCTGCGCTTCATCGTAATCCGAATCTTCAATCCCGAACGTGCCCTCCCATCGGAGAGAAACTCGAAATTTTTCCATAAACCTATCCTTCTTCTACACCTTACAGAACACAATAAACTTACTCTAGCCCTCGGCATTTTACCTGATCCAAAACCAACAGCCTCAATGTCTGTCTTGCCGCACCATAAGCCTGAAGCTCAAGGTGGCCCTCGCCCTCACTTCAGGGTCAGCTGCAAACTCTAAATGTTACTCCACATTCTTGTAAATCTTAATGAACACCTAACCCTAACCCTAGCGCGAAGCCTTGGACTAGATTCTTCACCTACAACATTGATGTCAACTAAGACACATCTTAACTCGGAGCCTGAATTTCACATTCTCAATCACAACAGAAGAGAACCCTTATTCTCTCGGTAACCGTCTCTTCCGCAGAGATTTTCTCTTACACATAGCCCTAACCCTCTCCCAGGACCGTTTCACTGAACCGCTACCATCAGCATCGACGTCTGTCATTCGTTCCCACAACTCTGAAGCTCGTTCTGGCCACTGCCCTCTTGTCAGAGTCGGATCAGAACGCTAAATGTCACTCAATTTTGCGCAGACTCCTTACCTTACGACTAATGCCAACCCTATCCCTGGTGCCAGGATCTGACACTTCACCTTCATCATTGATGTCACACTCACTTCACCTTAAACCTTAAACTTATTCTTGCCCAAAACCTCACATCAGAGGTGGATCCGAATTCTAACTGCAACCCTATCTCACCCGTACTCCTTATCGAACACATAACACTAACCCTAGATCTGACCCTTGAACCAGAATCTTCACCTTCACCGTTGCTATCAACTATGACTCCCTTAATCCTCTGACTCGATCTCACACTCACACTCAATTCAGAATTTTTCGCAAATTCTGTCCATAACCATATTTTCTGCATAGACCTCTCCTTACAGAAAACCCTAACCCTAGCCCCGGATCCTTAACCTGAATGCTAACCGTCAGCATCGGTGTCACCGATGCCACATCTTGATGATGAAGTCCAAGCTGGCCTTCACCCACACGTCAGAGTAGGATGCTTAATCTAAACATAACCACATCCACCGCATAAACTTTAGACAATTGCCTAACCGTTACCCTAGAACATTCCTGTGACCTGAGCCTCCAAAATCATCATGGACGTCACCCTTGCCTCACTGCGACTCAGTTGGACAGTTGCCCTAAACTTGGAGAAGGACCCTCAGTCTAAACGTACCAATTGCCTGCCCCTACAGCTTTCCAAAGACCTAACCCTAACACTACCCCTGGCTCGGGCTCCTGAGACCTCACCTTGACCATTGACGTCATCCATGCCTCACCATAAACCTGATCCACCATCTTGCGCACCCTGTCACATCAGACTCAGAAGCTATCTCTATCCGTAAAGAGAATGTTTCTGTATACCAGAGAGAACACAGAATTTTAACCCTGCAACTGATGCCTGGACCTGTATACAGTGTGTCAGCATCGGAGACACCCAGGGATCTCCCAACACGGAAACACAATTTCACAGTCACAGTCACATCAGAGCTAGACCTTAAGTCTTATAATTAACTTATTCTTTCTGTACTAGAGCCCGAACCAGTAATTCTAACAATAGCCATGACTCTTGGACATGCCCCTTAATCGTAACCATTGGCATCACTCACGCTTCATCGTAATCCTTTACCTCAATCCCGCACTTGCCCTCCCATCAGAGAGAAACCTGAAGCCTTTCCATAACCCTATCCTTCCTGTACACCATACAGAACAAAACGAAACTTACTCTAGCCCTTGGGACTATACCTGAACCGACACCATCAGCTTCAACGTCTGTCATGCCGCACCATAAGCCTGAATCTCAGGGTCGCCGTCACCCGCACGTCAGGGACAGATGCGAACTCTAAATGTAACTGCATAATCCTGTCAATCGTACTGAACACCTAACCCTAACCCTAGTGCCAAGCCCTGGACTAGATTTTTCACCCGCAGCAATGATGTCAACTACGACACATCTTAATTCGGAGCTTGAATCTCACACTCGCACTGACATCAGAAGAGAACTCTAGTTCTTTCGGAAACCGTCTTTTCCGCACTGATTTTCTCTTACATATAACCCTAAGCGTATCCCAGGCCCCTTTCACTGAACCGCCACCATCAGCATCGACGTCTGTCATTCCTCCCCATAATCCTGAAGCTCGTTCTGGACGCTGCCCTCATGTCAGAGTCGGATCAATACTCTAACTGTCACTCAATCTGCAGCATACTCCTTACCTTACAACTAATGCTGACCCTATCCCTGGTACCGGGATCTGACACTTCACCTTCATCATTGTTGTGACCCTCACTTCACCTGAAACTTAAACTTATTCTTGCACTCACCCTCACATCAGAGGCGGATCCGAATTCTAACTGCAACCCTACTTCACCCGTACTCCTTATCAAACCCATAACCCTACCCTAGATCTGAACCTTGAATCAGATTATTCACCTTCATCGTTGCTACCCACTATGACACCCTTAATGGTGTGACTCGATCTCACACTCGCCCTCAATTTAGAATTGCACCCTAATTCTGTCCATAACCATATTATCTGCATAAACCTGCATAGACCTTTCCTTACAGAAAACTCTAACCCTGGAACAGGTTCCTTTACCTGCATGCTCACCACCAGCATTGATGTCACCGATGCCATACCTTAATGATGAAGTCCAAACTGGCCTTCACCCACACGTCAGAGTAGGATCCTCTATCTAAACATAACCACATCCACGGCATAAACTAAAACAATTCCCTATCCCTAACCCTAGCACATACCTGTGGCCTGACTATCCATAATCTCCATGGATGTGACCCTTGCCTCATGGTAAGCCTGCGACTGAATTGGACAGTTGCCCTAACCTTGCAGAAGGACCCTCAGTCTAAACGTACCAATACCCTGCCCCTACGGCTTTCCAAAATCCTAACCCTAACCCTAGCCGTGGCTCGTGGTCCTGACACCTCACCTTGACCATTGACGTCAACCATGCCTCACCGTAAACCTGATCCACCATCTTGAACTCCCTTTCTCATCAGAACTAGAAGCCAACTCTATCCATAAAGCCACTGTCTCTGCATACCAGAGAGAACAAAAAATTTTAACTCTAAAACTGGTGCCTGGACCTACACACAAAGCGTCATTATCACAAACACCCAGGGATCTCCTCAACACGGAAACGCAAATTCACACTCGCACTCACATCAGAGGTAGACCCTAACCCTAATAATTAACTTATCCTTTCTGCACAACAGCCCTAACCTCTATATTCAAAGCCTAGCCATGACTCTTGGACCTGCCCTTTCACCATAACCGTTGGCATCACTTGCGCTTCATCGTAATCCTAATCTTCAATCCCGAACGTGCCCTCCCATCGGAGAGAAACTCGAAATTTTTCCATAAACCTATCCTTCTTCTACACCTTACAGAACACAATAAACTTACTCTAGCCCTCGGCATTTTACCTGATCCAAAACCAACAGCCTCTATGTCTGTCTTGCCGCACCATAAGCCTGAAGCTCAAGGTGGCCCTCGCCCTCACTTCAGGGTCAGATGCAAACTCTAAATGTTACTCCACATTCCTGTAAATCTTACTGAACACCTAACCCTAACCCTAGCGTGAAGCCTTGGACTAGATTCTTCACCTACAACATTGATGTCAACTAAGACACATCTTAACTCGGAGCCTGAATTTCACATTCTCAATCACAACAGAAGAGAACCCTTATTCTCTCGGTAACCGTCTCTTCCGCAGAGATTTTCTCTTACACATAGCCCTAACCCTCTCCCAGGACCCTTTCACTGAACCGCTACCATCAGCATCGACGTCTGTCATTCGTTCCCACAACACTGAAGCTCCTTCTGGCCACTGCCCTCTTGTCAGAGTCGGATCAGAACGCTAAATGTCACTCAATTTTGCGCAGACTCCTTACCTTACAACTAATGCCAACCCTATCCCTGGTGCCAGGATCTGACACTTCACCTTCATCATTGATGTCACACTCACTTCACCTTAAACCTTAAACTTATTCTTGCCCAAAACCTCACATCAGAGGTGGATCCGAATTCTAACTGCAACCCTATCTCACCCGTACTCCTTATCGAACACATAACACTAACCCTAGATCTGACCCTTGAACCAGAATCTTCACCTTCACCGTTGCTATCAACTATGACTCCCTTAATCCTCTGACTCGATCTCACACTCACACTCAATTCAGAATTTTTCGCAAATTCTGTCCATAACCATATTTTCTGCATAGACCTCTCCTTACAGAAAACCCTAACCCTAGCCCCGGATCCTTAACCTGAATGCTCACCGTCAGCATCGGTGTCACCGATGCCACATCTTGATGATGAAGTCCAAGCTGGCCTTCACCCACACGTCAGAGTAGGATGCTTAATCTAAACATAACCACATCCACCGCATAAACTTTAGACAATTGCCTAACCCTAACCCTAGAACATTCCTGTGACCTGAGCCTCCAAAATCATCATGGACGTCACCCTTGCCTCACTGCGACTCAGTTGGACAGTTGCCCTAAACTTGGAGAAGGACCCTCAGTCTAAACGTACCAATTGCCTACCCCTACAGCTTTCCAAAGACCTAACCCTAACACTACCCCTGGCTCGGGCTCCTGAGACCTCACCTTGACCATTGACGTCATCCATGCCTCACCATAAACCTGATCCACCATCTTGCGCACCCTGTCACATCAGACTCAGAAGCTATCTCTATCCGTAAAGAGAATGTTTCTGTATACCAGAGAGAACACAGAATTTTAACCCTGCAACTGATGCCTGGACCTTTATACAGTGTGTCAGCATCGGAGACACCCAGGGATCTCCCAACACGGAAACACAATTTCACAGTCACAGTCACATCAGAGCTAGACCTTAAGTCTTATAATTAACTTATTCTTTCTGTACTAGAGCCCGAACCAGTAATTCTAACCCTAGCCATGACTCTTGGACATGCCCCTTAATCGTAACCATTGGCATCAATCACGCTTCATCGTAATCCTTTACCTCAATCCCGCACTTGCCTTCCCATCAGAGAGAAACCTGAAGCCTTTCCATAACCCTATCCTTCCTGTACACCATACAGAACAAAACTAAACTTACTCTAGCCCTTGGGACTATACCTGAACCGACACCATCAGCTTCAACGTCTGTCATGCCGCACCATAAGCCTGAATCTCAAGGTCGCCGTCACCCGCACGTCAGGGACAGATGCGAACTCTAAATGTAACTGCATAATCCTGTCAATCGTACTGAACACCTAACCCTAACCCTAGTGCCAAGCCCTGGACTAGATTTTTCACCCGCAGCAATGATGTCAACTACGACACATCTTAATTCGGAGCTTGAATCTCACACTCGCACTGACATCAGAAGAGAACCCTAGTTCTTTCGGAAACCGTCTTTTCCGCACAGATTTTCTCTTACAGATAACCCTAAGCGTATCCCAGGCCCCTTTCACTGAACCGCCACCATCAGCATCGACGTCTGTCATTCCTCCCCATAATCCTGAAGCTCGTTCTGGACGCTGCCCTCATGTCAGAGTCGGATCAGTACTCTAACTGTCACTCAATCTGCAGCATACTCCTTACCTTACAACTAATGCTGACCCTATCCCTGGTACCGGGATCTGCCACTTCACCTTCATCATTGTTGTGACCCTCATTTCACCTGAAACTTAAACTTATTCTTGCACTCACCCTCACATCAGAGGCGGATCCGAATTCTAACTGCAACCCTACTTCACCCGTACTCCTTATCAAACCCATAATCCTACCCTAGATCTGAACCTTGAATCAGATTATTCACCTTCATCGTTGCTACCCACTATGACACCCTTAATGGTGTGACTCGATCTCACACTCGCCCTCAATTTAGAATTGCACCCTAATTCTGTCCATAACCATATTATCTGCATAAACCTGCATAGACCTTTCCTTACAGAAAACTCTAACCCTGGAACAGGTTCCTTTACCTGCATGCTCACCACCAGCATTGATGTCACCGATGCCATACCTTAATGATGAAGTCCAAACTGGCCTTCACCCACACGTCAGAGTAGGATCCTCTATCTAAACATAACCACATCCACGGCATAAACTAAAACAATTCCCTATCGCTAACCCTAGCTTATACCTGTGGCCTGACCATCCATAATCTCCATGGATGTGACCCTTGCCTCATTGTAAGCCTGCGACTGAATTGGACAGTTGCCCTAACCTTGCAGAAGGACCCTCAGTCTAAACGTACCAATACCCTGCCCCTACGGCTTTCCAAAATCCTAACCCTAACCCTAGCCCTGGCTCGTGGTCCTGACACCTCACCTTGACCATTGACGTCAACCATGCCTCACCGTAAACCTGATCCACCATCTTGAACTCCCTTTCTCATCAGAACTAGAAGCCAACTCTATCCATAAAGCCACTGTCTCTGCATACCAGAGAGAACAAAAAATTTTAACTCTAAAACTGGTGCCTGGACCTACACACAAAGCGTCATTATCACAAACACCCAGGGATCTCCTCAACACGGAAACGCAAATTCACACTCGCACTCACATCAGAGGTAGACCCTAACCCTAATAATTAACTTATCCTTTCTGCACAACAGCCCTAACCTCTATATTCAAAGCCTATCCATGACTCTTGGACTTGCCCCTTCACCATAACCGTTGGCATCACCTGCGCTTCATCGTAATCCGAATCTTCAATCCCGAAAGTGCCCTCCCATCGGAGAGAAACTCGAAATTTTTCCATAAACCTATCCTTCTTCTACACCTTACAGAACACAATAAACTTACTCTAGCCCTCGGCATTTTACCTGACCCAAAACCAACAGCCTCAATGTCTGTCTTGCCGCACCATAAGCCTGAAGCTCAAGGTGGCCCTCGCGCTCACTTCAGGGTCAGGTGCAAACTCTAAATGTTACTCCACATTCCTGTAAATCTTACTGAACACCTAACCCTAAACCTAGCCCGAAGCCTTGGACTAGATTCTTCACCTACAACATTGATGTCAACTAAGACACATCTTAACTCGGAGCCTGAATTTCACATTCTCAATCACAACAGAAGAGAACCCTTATTCTCTCGGTAACCGTCTCTTCCGCAGAGATTTTCTCTTACACATAGCCCTAACCCTCTCCCAGGACCCTTTCACTGAACCGCTACCATCAGCATCGACGTCTGTCATTCGTTCCCACAACCCTGAAGCTCGTTCTGGCCACTGCCCTCTTGTCAGAGTCGGATCAGAACGCTAAATGTCACTCAATTTTCCGCAGACTCCTTACCTTACAACTAATGCCAACCCTATCCCTGGTGCCAGGATCTGACACTTCACCTTCATCATTGATGTCACACTCACTTCACCTTAAACCTTAAACTTATTCTTGCCCAAAACCTCACATCAGAGGTGGATCCGAATTCTAACTGCAACCCTATCTCACCCGTACTCCTTATCGAACACATAACACTAACCCTAGATCTGACCCTTGAACCAGAATCTTCACCTTCACCGTTGCTATCAACTATGACTCCCTTAATCCTCTGACTCGATCTCACACTCACACTCAATTCAGAATTTTTCGCAAA
The DNA here is from genome assembly GCF_040802235.1 of Manis javanica. Taxonomy (NCBI): domain Eukaryota; kingdom Metazoa; phylum Chordata; class Mammalia; order Pholidota; family Manidae; genus Manis; species Manis javanica. The sequence goes on along the minus strand of NC_133169.1, from coordinate 37,421,247 downwards.
TTCTGTCCATAACCATATTTTCTGCATAGACCTCTCCTTACAGAAAACCGTAACCGAAGCCCCGGATCCTTAACCTGAATGCTCACCGTCAGCATCGGTGTCACCGATGCCACATCTTGATGATGAAGTCTAAGCTGGCCTTCACCCACACGTCAGAGTAGGATGCTTAATCTAAACATAACCACATCCACCGCATAAACTTTAGACAATTGCCTAACCCTAACCCTAGAACATTCCTGTGACCTGAGCCTCCAAAATCATCATGGACGTCACCCTTGCCTCACTGCGACTCAGTTGGACAGTTGCCCTAAACTTGGAGAAGGACCCTCAGTCTAAACGTACCAATTGCCTGCCCCTACTGCTTTCCAAAGACCTAACCCTAACACTACCCCTGGCTCGGGCTCCTGAGACCTCACCTTGACCATTGACGTCATCCATGCCTCACCATAAACCTGATCCACCATCTTGCGCACCCTGTCACATCAGACTCAGAAGCTATCTCTATCCGTAAAGAGAATGTTTCTGTATACCAGAGAGAACACAGAATTTTAACCCTGAAACTGATGCCTGGACCTGTATACAGAGTGTCAGCATCGGAGACACCCAGGGATCTCCCAACACGGCAACAAAATTTCACAGTCACAGTCACATCAGAGCTAGACCTTAAGTCTTATAATTAACTTATTCTTTCTGTACTAGAGCCCGAACCAGTAATTCTAACCCAAGCCATGACTCTTGGACATACCCCTTAATCGTAACCATTGGCATCACTCACGCTTCATCGTAATCCTTTACCTCTATCCCGCACTTGCCCTCATATCAGAGAGAAACCTGAAGCCTTTCCATAACCCTATCCTTCCTGTACACCTTACAGAACAAAACTAAACTTACTCTAGCCCTTGGGACTATACCTGAACCGACACCGTCAGCTTCAACGTCTGTCATGCCGCACCATAAGCCTGAATCTCAAGGTCGCCGTCACCCGCACGTCAGGGACAGATGCGAACTCTAAATGTAACTGCATAATCCTGTCAATCCTACTGAACACCTAACCCTAACCCTAGTGCCAAGCCCTGGACTAGATTTTTCACCCGCAGCAATGATGTCAACTACGACACATCTTAATTCGGAGCTTGAATCTCACACTCGCACTGACATCAGAAGAGAACCCTAATTCTTTCGGAAACCGTCTTTTCCGCACTGATTTTCTCTTACAGATAACCCTAAGCGTATCCCAGGCCCCTTTCACTGAACCGCCACCATCAGCATCAACGTCTGTCATTCCTCCCCATAATCCTGAAGCTCGTTCTGGACGCTGCCCTCATGTCAGAGTCGGATCAGTACTCTAACTGTCACTCAATCTGCAGCATACTCCTTACCTTACAACTAATGCTGACCCTATCCCTGGTACCGGGATCTGACACTTCACCTTCATCATTGTTGTGACCCTCACTTCACCTTAAACTTAAACTTATTCTTGCACTCACCCTCACATCAGAGGCGGTTCCGAATTCTAACTGCAACCCTACTTCACCCGTACTCCTTATCAAACCCATAACCCTACCCTAGATCTGAACCTTGAATCAGATTATTCACCTTCATCCTTGCTACCCACTATGACACCCTTAATGGTGTGACTCGATCTCACACTCGCCCTCAATTTACAATTGCACCCTAATTCTGTCCATAACCATATTATCTGCATAAACCTGCATAGACCTTTCCTTACAGAAAACTCTAACCCTAGAACAGGTTCCTTTACCTGCATGCTCACCACCAGCATTGATGTCACCGATGCCATACCTTAATGATGAAGTCCAGACTGGCCTTCACCCACACGTCAGAGTAGGATCCTCTATCTAAACATAACCACATCCACGGCATAAACTAAAACAATTCCCTATCCCTAACCCTAGCACATACCTGTGGCCTGACCATCCATAATCTCCATGGATGTGACCCTTGCCTCATTGTAAGCCTGGGACTGAATTGGACAGTTGCCCTAACCTTGCAGAAGGACCCTCAGTCTAAACGTACCAATACCCGGCCCCTACGGCTTTCCAAAATCCTAACCCTAACCCTAGCCATGGCTCGTGGTCCTGACACCTCACCTTCACCATTGACGTCAACCATGCCTCACCATAAACGTGATCCACCATCTTGCACTCCCTTTCTCATCAGAACTAGAAGCCATCTCTATCCATAAAGCCAATGTCTCTGCATACCAGAGAGAACAAAAAATTTTAACTCTAAAACTGGTGCCTGGACCTATACACAAAGCGTCATTATCACAAACACCCAGGGATCTCCTCAACACGGAAACGCAAATTCACACTCGCACTCACATCAGAGGTAGACCCTAACCCTAATAATTAACTTATCCTTTCTGCACAACAGCCCTAACCTCTATATTCAAAGCCTAGCCATGACTCTTGGACCTGCCCCTTCACCATAACCGTTGGCATCACCTGCGCTTCATCGTAATCCTAATCTTCAATCCCGAACGTGCCCTCCCGTCGGAGAGAAACTCGAAATTTTTCCATAAATCTATCCTTCTTCTACACCTTACAGAGCACAATAAACTTACTCTAGCCCTCGGCATTTTACCTGATCCAAAACCAACAGCCTCAATGTCTGTCTTGCCGCACCATAAGCCTGAAGCTCAAGGTGGCCCTCGCCCTCACTTCAGGGTCAGATGCAAACTCTAAATGTTACTCCACATTCCTCTAAATCTTACTGAACACCTAACCCTAACCCTAGCGCGAAGCCTTGGACTAGATTCTTCACCTACAACATTGATGTCAACTAAGACACATCTTAACTCGGAGCCTGAATTTCACATTCTCAATCACAACAGAAGAGAACCCTTATTCTCTCGGTAACCGTCTCTTCCGCAGAGATTTTCTCTCACAGATAGCCCTAACCCTCTCCCAGGACCCTTTCACTGAACCGCTACCATCAGCATCGACGTCTGTCATTCGTGCCCACAACCCTGAAGCTCGTTCTGGCCACTGCCCTCTTGTCAGAGTCGGATCAGAACGCTAAATGTCACTCAATTTTCCGCAGACTCCTTACCTTACAACTAATGCCAACCCTATCCCTGGTGCCAGGATCTGACACTTCACCTTCATCATTGATGTCACACTCACTTCACCTTAAACCTTAAACTTATTCTTGCACAAAACCTCACATCAGAGGTGGATCCGAATTCTAACGGCAACCATATCTCACCCGTACTCCCTATCGAACACATAACCCTAACCCTAGATCTGACCCTTGAACCAGAATCTTCACCTTCACCGTTGCTATCAACTATGACTCCCTTAATCCTCTGACTCGACCTCACACTCACACTCAATTCAGAATTTTTCGCAAATTCTGTCCATAACCATATTTTCTGCATAGACCTTTCCTTACAGAAAACCCGAACCCTAGCCCCGGATCCTTAACCTGAATGCTCACCGTCAGCATTGGTGTCACCGATGCCACATCTTGATGATGAAGTCCAAGCTGGCCTTCACCCACACGTCAGAGTAGGATGCTTAATCTAAACATAACCACATCCACCGCATAAACTTTAGACAATTGCCTAACCCTAACCCTAGCACATTCCTGTGACCTGAGCCTCCAAAATCATCATGGACGTCACCCTTGCCTCACTGCGACTCAATTGGACAGTTGCCCTAAACTTGGAGAAGGACCCTCAGTCTAAACGTACCAATTGCCTGCCCCTACAGCTTTCCGAAAACCTAACCCTAACACTACCCCTGGCTCGGGGTCCTGACACCTCACCTTGACCATTGACGTCATCCATGCCTCACCATAAACCTGATCCACCATCTTGCGCACCCTGTCACATCAGACTCAGAAGCTAACTCTATCCGTAAAGAGAATGTTTCTGTATACCAGAGAGAACACAGAATTTTAACCCTGAAACTGATGCCTGGACCTGTATACAGAGTGTCAGCATCGGAGACACCCAGGGATCTCCCAACACGGCAACACAATTTCACAGTCACAGTCACATCAGAGCTAGACCTTAAGTCTTATAATTAACTTATTCTTTCTGTACTAGAGCCCGAACCAGTAATTCTAACCCAAGCCATGACTCTTGGACATGCCCCTTAATCGTAACCTTTGGCATCACTCACGCTTCATCGTAATCCTTTACCTCAATCCCGCACTTGCCCTCCCATCAGAGAGAAACCTGAAGCCTTTCCATAACCCTATCCTTCCTGTACACCTTACAGAACAAAACTAAACTTACTCTAGCCCTTGGGACTATACCTGAACCGACACCGTCAGCTTCAACGTCTGTCATGCCGCACCATAAGCCTGAATCTCAAGGTCGCCGTCACCCGCACGTCAGGGACAGATGCGAACTCTAAATGTAACTGCATAATCCTGTCAATCTTACTGAACACCTAACCCTAACCCTAGTGCCAAGCCCTGGACTAGATTTTTCACCCGCAGCAATGATGTCAACTACGACACATCTTAATTCGGAGCTTGAATCTCACACTCGCACTGACATCAGAAGAGAACCCTAATTCTTTCGGAAACCGTCTTTTCCGCACTGATTTTCTCTTACAGATAACCCTAAGCGTATCCCAGGCCCCTTTCACTGAACCGCCACCATCAGCATCGACGTCTGTCATTCCTCCCCATAATCCTGAAGCTCGTTCTGGACGCTGCCCTCATGTCAGAGGCGGATCAGTACTCTAACTGTCACTCAATCTGCAGCATACTCCTTACCTTACAACTAATGCTGACCCTATCCCTGGTACCGGGATCTGACACTTCACCTTCATCATTGTTGTGACCCTCACTTCACCTGAAACTTAAACTTATTCTTGCACTCACCCTCACATCAGAGGCGGATCCGAATTCTAACTGCAACCCTACTTCACCCGTACTCCTTATCAAACCCATAACCCTACCCTAGATCTGAACCTTGAATCAGATTATTCACCTTCATCGTTGCTACCCACTATGACACCCTTAATGGTGTGACTCGATCTCACACTCGCCCTCAATTTAGAATTGCACCCTAATTCTGTCCATAACCATATTATCTGCATAAACCTGCATAGACCTTTCCTTACAGAAAACTCTAACCCTAGAACAGGTTCCTTTACCTGCATGCTCACCACCAGCATTGATGTCACCGATGCCATACCTTAATGATGAAGTCCAAACTGGCCTTCACCCACACGTCAGAGTAGGATCCTCTATCTAAACATAACCACATCCACGGCATAAACTAAAACAATTCCCTATCCCTAACCCTAGCACATACCTGTGGCCTGACCATCCATAATCTCCATGGATGTGACCCTTGCCTCATTGTAAGCCTGCGACTGAATTGGACAGTTGCCCTAACCTTGCAGAAGGACCCTCAGTCTAAACGTACCAATACCCTGCCCCTACGGCTTTCCAAAATCCTAACCCTAACCCTAGCCCTGGCTCGTGGTCCTGACACCTCACCTTGACCATTGACGTCAACCATGCCTCACCATAAACCTGATCCACCATCTTGCACTCCCTTTCTCATCAGAACTAGAAGCCAACTCTATCCATAAAGCCAATGTCTCTGCATACCAGAGAGAACAAAAAATTTTAACACTAAAACTGGTGCCTGGACCTATACACAAAGCGTCATTATCACAAACAAACAGGGATCTCCTCAACACGGAAACGCAAATTCACACTCGCACTCACATCAGAGGTAGACCCTAACCCTAATAATTAACTTATCCTTTCTGCACAACAGCCCTAACCTGTATATTCAAAGCCTATCCATGACTCTTGGACCTGCCCCTTCACCATAACCGTTGGCATCACCTGCGCTTCATCGTAATCCTAATCTTCAATCCCGAACGTGCCCTCCCATCGGAGAGAAACTCGAAATTTTTCCATAAACCTATCCTTCTTCTACACCTTACAGAGCACAATAAACTTACTCTAGCCCTCGGCATTTTACCTGATCCAAAACCAACAGCCTCAATGTCTGTCTTGCCGCACCATAAGCCTGAAGCTCAAGGTGGCCCTCGCCCTCACTTCAGGGTCAGATGCAAACTCTAAATGTTACTCCACATTCCTGTAAATCTTACTGAACACCTAACCCTAACCCTAGCGCGAAGCCTTGGACTAGATTCTTCACCTACAACATTGATGTCAACTAAGACACATCTTAACTCGGAGCCTGAATTTCACATTCTCAATCACAACAGAAGAGAACCCTTATTCTCTCGGTAACCGTCTCTTCCGCAGAGATTTTCTCTCACAGATAGCCCTAACCCTCTCCCAGGACCCTTTCACTGAACCGCTACCATCAGCGTCGACGTCTGCCATTCGTGCCCACAACCCTGAAGCTCGTTCTGGCCACTGCCCTCTTGTCAGAGTCGGATCAGAACGCTAAATGTCACTCAATTTTCCGCAGACTCCTTACCTTACAACTAATGCCAACCCTATCCCTGGTGCCAGGATCTGACACTTCACCTTCATCATTGATGTCACACTCACTTCATCTTAAACCTTAAACTTATTCTTGCACAAAACCTCACATCAGAGGTGGATCTGAATTCTAACGGCAACCCTATCTCACCCGTACTCCCTATCGAACTCATAACCCTAACCCTAGATCTGACCCTTGAACCAGAATATTCACCTTCACCGTTGCTATCAACTATGACTCCCTTAATCCTCTGACTCGACATCACACTCACACTCAATTCAGAATTTTTCGCAAATTCTGTCCATAACCATATTTTCTGCATAGACCTTTCCTTACAGAAAACCTTAACCCTAGCCCCGGATCCTTAACCTGAATGCTCACCGTCAGCATTGGTGTCACCGATGCCACATCTTGATGATGAAGTCCAAGCTGGCCTTCACCCACACGTCAGAGTAGGATGCTTAATCTAAACATAACCACATCCACCGCATAAACTTTAGACAATTGCCTAACCCTAACCCTAGCACATTCCTGTGACCTGAGCCTCCAAAATCATCACGGACGTCACCCTTGCCTCACTGCGACTCAATTGGACAGTTGCCCTAAACTTGGAGAAGGACCCTCAGTCTAAACGTACCAATTGCCTGCCCCTACAGCTTTCCAAAAACCTAACCCTAACACTACCCCTGGCTCGGGGTCCTGACACCTCACCTTGACCATTGACGTCATCCGTGCCTCACCATAAACCTGATCCACCATCTTGCGCACCCTGTCACATCAGACTCAGAAGCTAACTCTATCCGTAAAGAGAATGTTTCTGTATACCAGAGAGAACACAGAATTTTAACCCTGAAACTGATGCCTGGACCTGTATACAGAGGGTCAGCATCGGAGACACCCAGGGATCTCCCAACACGGCAACACAATTTCACAGTCACAGTCACATCAGAGCTAGACCTTAAGTCTTATAATTAACTTATTCTTTCTGTACTAGAGCCCGAACCAGTAATTCTAACCCAAGCCATGACTCTTGGACATGCCCCTTAATCGTAACCATTGGCATCACTCACGCTTCATCGTAATCCTTTACCTCAATCCCGCACTTGCCCTCCCATTAGAGAGAAACCTGAAGCCTTTCCATAACCCTATCCTTCCTGTACACCTTACAGAACAAAACTAAACTTACTCTAGCCCTTGGGACTATACCTGAACCGACACCGTCAGCTTCAACGTCTGTCATGCCGCACCATAAGCCTGAATCTCAAGGTCGCCGTCACCCGCACGTCAGGGACAGATGCGAACTCTAAATGTAACTGCATAATCCTGTCAATCTTACTGAACACCTAACCCTAACCCTAGTGCCAAGCCCTGGACTAGATTTTTCACCCGCAGCAATGATGTCAACTACGACACATCTTAATTCGGAGCTTGAATCTCACACTCGCACTGACATCAGAAGAGAACCCTAATTCTTTCGGAAACCGTCTTTTCTGCACTGATTTTCTCTTACAGATAACCCTAAGCGTATCCCAGGCCCCTTTCAGTGAACCGCCACCATCAGCATCGACGTCTGTCATTCCTCCCCATAATCCTGAAGCTCGTTCTGGACGCTGCCCTCATGTCAGAGTCGGATCAGTACTCTAACTGTCACTCAATCTGCAGCATACTCCTTACCTTACAACTAATGCTGACCCTATCCCTGGTACCGGGATCTGACACTTCACCTTCATCATTGTTGTGACCCTCACTTCACCTGAAACTTAAACTTATTCTTGCACTCACCCTCACATCAGAGGCGGATCCGAATTCTAACTGCAACCCTACTTCACCCGTACTCCTTATCAAACCCATAACCCTACCCTAGATCTGAACCTTGAACCAGATTATTCACCTTCATCGTTGCTACCCACTATGACACCCTTAATGGTGTGACTCGATCTCACACTCGCCCTCAATTTAGAATTGCACCCTAATTCTGTCCATAACCATATTATCTGCATAAACCTGCATAGACCTTTCCTTACAGAAAACTCTAACCCTAGAACAGGTTACTTTACCTGCATGCTCACCACCAGCATTGATGTCACCGATGCCATACCTTAATGATGAAGTCCAAACTGGCCTTCACCCACACGTCAGAGTAGGATCCTCTATCTAAACATAACCACATCCACGGCATAAACTAAAACAATTCCCTATCCCTAACCCTAGCACATACCTGTGGCCTGACCATCCATAATCTCCATGGATGTGACCCTTGCCTCATTGTAAGCCTGCGACTGAATTGGACAGTTGCCCTAACCTTGCAGAAGGACCCTCAGTCTAAACGTACCAATACCCTGCCCCTACGGCTTTCCAAAATCCTAACCCTAACCCTAGCCCTGGCTCGTGGTCCTGACACCTCACCTTGACCATTGACGTCAACCATGCCTCACCATAAACCTGATCCACCATCTTGCACTCCCTTTCTCATCAGAACTAGAAGCCAACTCTATCCATAAAGCCAATGTCTCTGCATACCAGAGAGAACAAAAAATTTTAACACTAAAACTGGTGCCTGGACCTATACACAAAGCGTCATTATCACAAACAAACAGGGATCTCCTCAACACGGAAACGCAAATTCACTCTCGCACTCACATCAGAGGTAGACCGTAACCCTAATAATTAACTTATCCTTTCTGCACAACAGCCCTATCCTCTATATTCAAAGCCTAGCCATGACTCTTGGACCTGCCCCTTCACCATAACCGTTGGCATCACCTGCGCTTCATCGTAATCCTAATCTTCAATCCCGAACGTGCCCTCCCATCGGAGAGAAACTCGAAATTTTTCCATAAACCTATCCTTCTTCTACACCTTACAGAGCACAATAAACTTACTCTAGCCCTCGGCATTTTACCTGATCCAAAACCAACAGCCTCAATGTCTGTCTTGCCGCACCATAAGCCTGAAGCTCAAGGTGGCCGCGCCCTCAATTCAGGGTCAGATGCAAACTCTAAATGTTACTCCACATTCCTGTAAATCTTACTGAACACCTAACCCTAACCCTAGCGCGAAGCCTTGGACTAGATTCTTCACCTACAACATTGATGTCAACTAAGACACATCTTAACTCCGAGCCTGAATTTCACATTCTCAATCACAACAGAAGAGAACCCTTATTCTCTCGGTAACCGTCTCTTCCGCAGAGATTTTCTCTCACAGATAGCCCTAACCCTCTCCCAGGACCCTTTCACTGAACCGCTACCATCAGCATCGACGTCTGCCATTCGTGCCCACAACCCTGAAGCTCGTTCTGGCCACTGCCCTCTTGTCAGAGTCGGATCAGAACGCTAAATGTCACTCAATTTTCCGCAGACTCCTTACCTTACAACTAATGCCAACCCTATCCCTGGTGCCAGGATCTGACACTTCACCTTCATCATTGATGTCACACTCACTTCATCTTAAACCTTAAACTTATTCTTGCACAAAACCTCACATCAGAGGTGGATCCGAATTCTAACGGCAACCCTATCTCACCCGTACTCCCTATCGAACTCATAACCCTAACCCTAGATCTGATCCTTGAACCAGAATCTTCACCTTCACCGTTGCTATCAACTATGACTCCCTTAATCCTCTGACTCGACCTCACACTCACACTCAATTCAGAATTTTTCGCAAATTCTGTCCATAACCATATTTTCTGCATAGACCTTTCCTTACAGAAAACCCTAACCCTAGCCCCGGATCCTTAACCTGAATGCTCACCGTCAGCATTGGTGTCACCGATGCCACATCTTGATGATGAAGTCCAAGCTGGCCTTCACCCACACGTCAGAGTAGGATGCTTAATCTAAACATAACCACATCCACCGCATAAACTTTAGACAATTGCCTAACCCAAACCCTAGCACATTCCTGTGACCTGAGCCTCCAAAATCATCACGGACGTCACCCTTGCCTCACTGCGACTCAATTGGACAGTTGCCCTAAACTTGGAGAAGGACCCTCAGTCTAAACGTACCAATTGCCTGCCCCTACAGCTTTCCAAAAACCTAACCCTAACACTACCCCTGGCTCGGGGTCCTGACACCTCACCTTGACCATGGACGTCATCCGTGCCTCACCATAAACCTGATCCACCATCTTGCGCACCCTGTCACATCAGAATCATAAGCTAACTCTATCCGTAAAGAGAATGTTTCTGTATACCAGAGAGAACACAGAATTTTAACCCTGAAACTGATGCCTGGACCTGTATACAGAGTGTCAGCATCGGAGACACCCAGGGATCTCCCAACACGGCAACACAATTTCACAGTCACAGTCACATCAGAGCTAGACCTTAAGTCTTATAATTAACTTATTCTTTCTGTACTAGAGCCCAAACCAGTAATTCTAACCCAAGCCATGACTCTTGGACATGCCCCTTAATCGTAACCATTTTCATCACTCACGCTTCATCGTAATCCTTTACCTCAATCCCGCACTTGCCCTCCCATCAGAGAGAAACCTGAAGCCTTTCCAAAACCCTATCCTTCCTGTACACCTTACAGAACAAAACTAAACTTACTCTAGCCCTTGGGACTATACCTGAACCGACACCGTCAGCTTCAACGTCTGTCATGCCGCACCATAAGCCTGAATCTCAAGGTCGCCGTCACCCGCACGTCAGGGACAGATGCGAACTCTAAATGTAACTGCATAATCCTGTCAATCTTACTGAACACCTAACCCTAACCCTAGTGCCAAGCCCTGGGCTGGATTTTTCACCCGCAGCAATGATGTCAACTACGACACATCTTAATACGGAGCTTGAATCTCACACTCGCACTGACATCAGAAGAGAACCCTAATTCTTTCGGAAACCGTCTTTTCCGCACTGATTTTCTCTTACAGATAACCCTAAGCGTATCCCAGGCCCCTTTCACTGAACCGCCACCATCAGCATCGACGTCTGTCATTCCTCCCCATAATCCTGAAGCTCGTTCTGGACGTGCCCTCATGTCAGAGTCGGATCAGTACTCTAACTGTCACTCAATCTGCAGCATACTCCTTACCTTACAACTAATGCTGACCCTATCCCTGGTACCGGGATCTGACACTTCACCTTCATCATTGTTGTGACCCTCACTTCACCTGAAACTTAAACTTATTCTTGCACTCACCCTCACATCAGAGGCGGATCCGAATTCTAACTGCAACCCTACTTCACCCGTACTCCTTATCAAACCCATAACCCTACCCTAGATCTGAACCTTGAATCAGATTATTCACCTTCATCGTTGCTACCCACTATGACACCCTTAATGGTGTGACTCGATCTCACACTCGCCCTCAATTTAGAATTGCACCCTAATTCTGTCCATAACCATATTATCTGCATAAACCTGCATAGACCTTTCCTTACAGAAAACTCTAACCCTAGAACAGGTTCCTTTACCTGCATGCTCACCACCAGCATTGATATCACCGATGCCATACCTTAATGATAAAGTCCATACTGGCCTTCACCCACACGTCAGAGTAGGATCCTCTATCTAAACATAACCACATCCACGGCATAAACTAAAACAATTCCCTATCCCTAACCCTAGCACATACCTGTGGCCTGACCATCCATAATCTCCATGGATGTGACCCTTGCCTCATTGTAAGCCTGCGACTGAATTGGACAGTTGCCCTAACCTTGCAGAAGGACCCTCAGTCTAAACGTACCAATACCCTGCCCCTACGGCTTTCCAAAATCCTAACCCTAACCCTAGCCCTGGCTCGTGGTCCTGACACCTCACCTTGACCATTGACGTCAACCATGCCTCACCATAAACCTGATCCACCATCTTGCACTCCCTTTCTCATCAGAACTAGAAGCCAACTCTATCCATAAAGCCAATGTCTCTGCATACCAGAGAGAACAAGAAATTTTAACTCTAAAACTGGTGCCTGGACCTATACACAAAGCGTCATTATCACAAACAAACAGGGATCTCCTCAACACGGAAACGCAAATTCACACTCGCACTCACATCAGAGGTAGACCCTAACCCTAATAATTAACTTATCCTTTCTGCACAACAGCCCTAACCTCTATATTCAAAGCCTAGCCATGACTCTTGGACCTGCCCCTTCACCATAACCGTTGGCATCACCTGCGCTTCATCGTAATCCTAATCTTCAATCCCGAACGTGCCCTCCCATCGGAGAGAAACTCGAAATTTTTCCATAAACCTATCCTTCTTCTACACCTTACAGAGCACAATAAACTTACTCTAGCCCTCGGCATTTTACCTGATCCAAAACCAACAGCCTCAATGTCTGTCTTGCCGCACCATAAGCCTGAAGCTCAAGGTGGCCGCGCCCTCACTTCAGGGTCAGATGCAAACTCTAAATGTTACTCCACATTCCTGTAAATCTTACTGAACACCTAACCCTAACCCTAGCGCGAAGCCTTGGACTAGATTCTTCACCTACAACATTGATGTCAACTAAGACACATCTTAACTCCGAGCCTGAATTTCACATTCTCAATCACAACAGAAGAGAACCCTTATTCTCTCGGTAACCGTCTCTTCCGCAGAGATTTTCTCTCACAGATAGCCCTAACCCTCTCCCAGGACCCTTTCACTGAACCGCTACCATCAGCATCAACGTCTGCCATTCGTGCCCACAACCCTGAAGCTCGTTCTGGCCACTGCCCTCTTGTCAGAGTCGGATCAGAACGCTAAATGTCACTCAATTTTCCGCAGACTCCTTACCTTACAACTAATGCCAACCCTATCCCTGGTGCCAGGATCTGACACTTCACCTTCATCATTGATGTCACACTCACTTCATCTTAAACCTTAAACTTATTCTTGCACAAAACCTCACATCAGAGGTGGATCCGAATTCTAACGGCAACCCTATCTCACCCGTACTCCCTATCGAACTCATAACCCTAACCCTAGATCTGACCCTTGAACCAGAATCTTCACCTTCACCGTTGCTATCAACTATGACTCCCTTAATCCTCTGACTCGACCTCACACTCACACTCAATTCAGAATTTTTCGCAAATTCTGTCCATAACCATATTTTCTGCATAGACCTTTCCTTACAGAAAACCCTAACCCTAGCCCCGGATCCTTAACCTGAATGCTCACCGTCAGCATTGGTGTCACCGATGCCACATCTTGATGATGAAGTCCAAGCTGGCCTTCACCCACACGTCAGAGTAGGATGCTTAATCTAAACATAACCACATCCACCGCATAAACTTTAGACAATTGCCTAACCCAAACCCTAGCACATTCCTGTGACCTGAGCCTCCAAAATCATCACGGACGTCACCCTTGCCTCACTGCGACTCAATTGGACAGTTGCCCTAAACTTGGAGAAGGACCCTCAGTCTAAACGTACCAATTGCCTGCCCCTACAGCTTTCCAAAAACCTAACCCTAACACTACCCCTGGCTCGGGGTCCTGACACCTCACCTTGACCATTGACGTCATCCGTGCCTCACCATAAACCTGATCCACCATCTTGCGCACCCTGTCACATCAGACTCAGAAGCTAACTCTATCCGTAAAGAGAATGTTTCTGTATACCAGAGAGAACACAGAATTTTAACCCTGAAACTGATGCCTGGACCTGTATACAGAGTGTCAGCATCGGAGACACCCAGGGATCTCCCAACACGGCAACACAATTTCACAGTCACAGTCACATCAGAGCTAGACCTTAAGTGTTATAATTAACTTATTCTTTCTGTACTAGAGCCCGAACCAGTAATTCTAACCCAAGCCATGACTCTTGGACATGCCCCTTAATCGTAACCATTGGCATCACTCACGCTTCATCGTAATCCTTTACCTCAATCCCGCACTTGCCCTCCCATCAGAGAGAAACCTGAAGCCTTTCCATAACCCTATCCTTCCTGTACACCTTACAGAACAAAACTAAACTTACTCTAGCCCTTGGGACTATACCTGAACCGACACCGTCAGCTTCAACGTCTGTCATGCCGCACCATAAGCCTGAATCTCAAGGTCGCCGTCACCCGCACGTCAGGGACAGATGCGAACTCTAAATGTAACTGCATAATCCTGTCAATCTTACTGAACACCTAACCCTAACCCTAGTGCCAAGCCCTGGACTAGATTTTTCACCCGCAGCAATGATGTCAACTACGACACATCTTAATTCGGAGCTTGAATCTCACACTCGCACTGACATCAGAAGAGAACCCTAATTCTTTCGGAAACCGTCTTTTCCGCACTGATTTTCTCTTACAGATAACCCTAAGCGTATCCCAGGCCCCTTTCACTGAACCGCCACCATCAGCATCGACGTCTGTCATTCCTCCCCATAATCCTGAAGCTCGTTCTGGACGCTGCCCTCATGTCAGAGTCGGATCAGTACTCTAACTGTCACTCAATCTGCAGCATACTCCTTACCTTACAACTAATGCTGACCCTATCCCTCGTACCGGGATCTGACACTTCACCTTCATCATTGTTGTGACCCTCACTTCACCTGAAACTTAAACTTATTCTTGCACTCACCCTCACATCAGAGGCGGATCCGAATTCTAACTGCAACCCTACTTCACCCGTACTCCTTATCAAACCCATAACCCTACCCTAGATCTGAACCTTGAATCAGATTATTCACCTTCATCGTTGCTACCCACTATGACACCCTTAATGGTGTGACTCGATCTCACACTCGCCCTCAATTTAGAATTGCACCCTAATTCTGTCCATAACCATATTATCTGCATAAACCTGCATAGACCTTTCCTTACAGAAAACTCTAACCCTAGAACAGGTTCCTTTACCTGCATGCTCACCACCAGCATTGATGTCACCGATGCCATACCTTAATGATGAAGTCCAAACTGGCCTTCACCCACACGTCAGAGTAGGATCCTCTATCTAAACATGACCACATCCACGGCATAAACTAAAACAATTCCCTATCCCTAACCCTAGCACATACCTGTGGCCTGACCATCCATAATCTCCATGGATGTGACCCTTGCCTCATTGTAAGCCTGCGACTGAATTGGACAGTTGCCCTAACCTTGCAGAAGGACCCTCAGTCTAAACGTACCAATACCCTGCCCCTACGGCTTTCCAAAATCCTAACCCTAACCCTAGCCCTGGCTCGTGGTCCTGACACCTCACCTTGACCATTGACGTCAACCATGCCTCACCATAAACCTGATCCACCATCTTGCACTCCCTTTCTCATCAGAACTAGAAGCCAACTCTATCCATAAAGCCAATGTCTCTGCATACCAGAGAGAACAAAAAATTTTAACTCTAAAACTGGTGCCTGGACCTATACACAAAGCGTCATTATCACAAACAAACAGGGATCTCCTCAACACGGAAACGCAAATTCACACTCGCACTCACATCAGAGGTAGACCCTAACCCTAATAATTAACTTATCCTTTCTGCACAACAGCCCTAACCTCTATATTCAAAGCCTAGCCATGACTCTTGGACCTGCCCCTTCACCATAACCGTTGGCATCACCTGCGCTTCATCGTAATCCTAATCTTCAATCCCGAACGTGCCCTCCCATCGGAGAGAAACTCGAAATTTTTCCATAAACCTATCCTTCTTCTACACCTTACAGAGCACAATAAACTTACTCTAGCCCTCGGCATTTTACCTGATACAAAACCAACAGCCTCAATGTCTGTCTTGCCGCACCATAAGCCTGAAGCTCAAGGTGGCCCTCGCCCTCACTTCAGGGTCAGATGCAAACTCTAAATGTTACTCCACATTCCTGTAAATCTTACTGAACACCTAACCCTAACCCTAGCGTGAAGCCTTGGACTAGATTCTTCACCTACAACATTGATGTCAACTAAGACACATCTTAACTCGGAGCCTGAATTTCACATTCTCAATCACAACAGAAGAGAACCCTTATTCTCTCGGTAACCGTCTCTTCCGCAGAGATTTTCTCTCACAGATAGCCCTAACCCTCTCCCAGGACCATTTCACTGAACCGCTACCATCAGCATCGACGTCTGCCATTCGTGCCCACAACCCTGAAGCTCGTTCTGGCCACTGCCCTCTTGTCAGAGTCGGATCAGAACGCTAAATGTCACTCAATTTTCCGCAGACTCCTTACCTTACAACTAATGCCAACCCTATCCCTGGTGCCAGGATCTGACACTTCACCTTCATCATTGATGTCACACTCACTTCATCTTAAACCTTAAACTTATTCTTGCACAAAACCTCACATCAGAGGTGGATCCGAATTCTAACGGCAACCCTATCTCACCCGTACTCCCTATCGAACTCATAACCCTAACCCTAGATCTGACCCTTGAACCAGAATCTTCACCTTCACCGTTGCTATCAACTATGACTCCCTTAATCCTCTGACTCGACCTCACACTCACACTCAATTCAGAATTTTTCGCAAATTCTGTCCATAACCATATTTTCTGCATAGACCTTTCCTTACAGAAAACCCTAACCCTAGCCCCGGATCCTTAACCTGAATGCTCACCGTCAGCATTGGTGTCACCGATGCCACATCTTGATGATGAAGTCCAAGCTGGCCTTCACCCACACGTCAGAGTAGGATGCTTAATCTAAACATAACCACATCCACCGCATAAACTTTAGACAATTGCCTAACCCAAACCCTAGCACATTCCTGTGACCTGAGCCTCCAAAATCATCACGGACGTCACCCTTGCCTCACTGCGACTCAATTGGACAGTTGCCCTAAACTTGGAGAAGGACCCTCAGTCTAAACGTACCAATTGCCTGCCCCTACAGCTTTCCAAAAACCTAACCCTAACACTACCCCTGGCTCGGGGTCCTGACACCTCACCTTGACCATTGACGTCATCCGTGCCTCACCATAAACCTGATCCACCATCTTGCGCACCCTGTCACATCAGACTCAGAAGCTAACTCTATCCGTAAAGAGAATGTTTCTGTATACCAGAGAGAACACAGAATTTTAACCCTGAAACTGATGCCTGGACCTGTATACAGAGTGTCAGCATCGGAGACACCCAGGGATCTCCCAACACGGCAACACAATTTCACAGTCACAGTCACATCAGAGCTAGACCTTAAGTGTTATAATTAACTTATTCTTTCTGTACTAGAGCCCGAACCAGTAATTCTAACCCAAGCCATGACTCTTGGACATGCCCCTTAATCGTAACCATTGGCATCACTCACGCTTCATCGTAATCCTTTACCTCAATCCCGCACTTGCCCTCCCATCAGAGAGAAACCTGAAGCCTTTCCATAACCCTATCCTTCCTGTACACCTTACAGAACAAAACTAAACTTACTCTAGCCCTTGGGACTATACCTGAACCGACACCGTCAGCTTCAACGTCTGTCATGCCGCACCATAAGCCTGAATCTCAAGGTCGCCGTCACCCGCACGTCAGGGACAGATGCGAACTCTAAATGTAACTGCATAATCCTGTCAATCTTACTGAACACCTAACCCTAACCCTAGTGCCAAGCCCTGGACTAGATTTTTCACCCGCAGCAATGATGTCAACTACGACACATCTTAATTCGGAGCTTGAATCTCACACTCGCACTGACATCAGAAGAGAACCCTAATTCTTTCGGAAACCGTCTTTTCCGCACTGATTTTCTCTTACAGATAACCCTAAGCGTATCCCAGGCCCCTTTCACTGAACCGCCACCATCAGCATCGACGTCTGTCATTCCTCCCCATAATCCTGAAGCTCGTTCTGGACGCTGCCCTCATGTCAGAGTCGGATCAGTACTCTAACTGTCACTCAATCTGCAGCATACTCCTTACCTTACAACTAATGCTGACCCTATCCCTCGTACCGGGATCTGACACTTCACCTTCATCATTGTTGTGACCCTCACTTCACCTGAAACTTAAACTTATTCTTGCACTCACCCTCACATCAGAGGCGGATCCGAATTCTAACTGCAACCCTACTTCACCCGTACTCCTTATCAAACCCATAACCCTACCCTAGATCTGAACCTTGAATCAGATTATTCACCTTCATCGTTGCTACCCACTATGACACCCTTAATGGTGTGACTCGATCTCACACTCGCCCTCAATTTAGAATTGCACCCTAATTCTGTCCATAACCATATTATCTGCATAAACCTGCATAGACCTTTCCTTACAGAAAACTCTAACCCTAGAACAGGTTCCTTTACCTGCATGCTCACCACCAGCATTGATGTCACCGATGCCATACCTTAATGATGAAGTCCAAACTGGCCTTCACCCACACATCAGAGTAGGATCCTCTATCTAAACATGACCACATCCACGGCATAAACTAAAACAATTCCCTATCCCTAACCCTAGCACATACCTGTGGCCTGACCATCCATAATCTCCATGGATGTGACCCTTGCCTCATTGTAAGCCTGCGACTGAATTGGACAGTTGCCCTAACCTTGCAGAAGGACCCTCAGTCTAAACGTACCAATACCCTGCCCCTACGGCTTTCCAAAATCCTAACCCTAACCCTAGCCCTGGCTCGTGGTCCTGACACCTCACCTTGACCATTGACGTCAACCATGCCTCACCATAAACCTGATCCACCATCTTGCACTCCCTTTCTCATCAGAACTAGAAGCCAACTCTATCCATAAAGCCAATGTCTCTGCATACCAGAGAGAACAAAAAATTTTAACTCTAAAACTGGTGCCTGGACCTATACACAAAGCGTCATTATCACAAACAAACAGGGATCTCCTCAACACGGAAACGCAAATTCACACTCGCACTCACATCAGAGGTAGACCCTAACCCTAATAATTAACTTATCCTTTCTGCACAACAGCCCTAACCTCTATATTCAAAGCCTAGCCATGACTCTTGGACCTGCCCCTTCACCATAACCGTTGGCATCACCTGCGCTTCATCGTAATCCTAATCTTCAATCCCGAACGTGCCCTCCCATCGGAGAGAAACTCGAAATTTTTCCATAAACCTATCCTTCTTCTACACCTTACAGAGCACAATAAACTTACTCTAGCCCTCGGCATTTTACCTGATCCAAAACCAACAGCCTCAATGTCTGTCTTGCCGCACCATAAGCCTGAAGCTCAAGGTGGCCCTCGCCCTCACTTCAGGGTCAGATGCAAACTCTAAATGTTACTCCACATTCCTGTAAATCTTACTGAACACCTAACCCTAACCCTAGCGCGAAGCCTTGGACTAGATTCTTCACCTACAACATTGATGTCAACTAAGACACATCTTAACTCGGAGCCTGAATTTCACATTCTCAATCACAACAGAAGAGAACCCTTATTCTCTCGGTAACCGTCTCTTCCGCAGAGATTTTCTCTCACAGATAGCCCTAACCCTCTCCCAGGACCATTTCACTGAACCGCTACCATCAGCATCGACGTCTGCCATTCGTGCCCACAACCCTGAAGCTCGTTCTGGCCACTGCCCTCTTGTCAGAGTCGGATCAGAACGCTAAATGTCACTCAATTTTCCGCAGACTCCTTACCTTACAACTAATGCCAACCCTATCCCTGGTGCCAGGATCTGACACTTCACCTTCATCATTGATGTCACACTCACTTCACCTTAAACCTTAAACTTATTCTTGCACAAAACCTCACATCAGAGGTGGATCCGAATTCTAACGGCAACCCTATCTCACCCGTACTCCCTATCGAACACATAACCCTAACCCTAGATCTGACCCTTGAACCAGAATCTTCACCTTCACCGTTGCTATCAACTATGACTCCCTTAATCCTCTGACTCGACCTCACACTCACACTCAATTCAGAATTTTTCGCAAATTCTGTCCATAACCATATTTTCTGCATAGACCTTTCCTTACAGAAAACCCTAACCCTAGCCCCGGATCCTTAACCTGAATGCTCACCGTCAGCATTGGTGTCACCGATGCCACATCTTGATGATGAAGTCCAAGCTGGCCTTCACCCACACGTCAGAGTAGGATGCTTAATCTAAACATAACCACATCCACCGCATAAACTTTAGACAATTGCCTAACCCTAACCCTAGCACATTCCTGTGACCTGAGCCTCCAAAATCATCATGGACGTCACCCTTGCCTCACTGCGACTCAATTGGACAGTTGCCCTAAACTTGGAGAAGGACCCTCAGTCTAAACGTACCAATTGCCTGCCCCTACAGCTTTCCAAAAACCTAACCCTAACACTACCCGTGGCTCGGGGTCCTGACACCTCACCTTGACCATTGACGTCATCCGTGCCTCACCATAAACCTGATCCACCATCTTGCGCACCCTGTCACCTCAGACTCAGAAGCTAACTCTATCCGTAAAGAGAATGTTTCTGTATACCAGAGAGAACACAGAATTTTAACCCTGAAACTGATGCCTGGACCTGTATACAGAGTGTCAGCATCGGAGACACCCAGGGATCTCCCAACACGGCAACACAATTTCACAGTCACAGTCACAACAGAGCTAGACCTTAAGTCTTATAATTAACTTATTCTTTCTGTACTAGAGCCCGAACCAGTAATTCTAACCCAAGCCATGACTCTTGGACATGCCCCTTAATCGTAACCATTGGCATCACTCACGCTTCATCGTAATCCTTTACCTCAATCCCGCACTTGCCCTCCCATCAGAGAGAAACCTGAAGCCTTTCCATAACCCTATCCTTCCTGTACACCTTACAGAACAAAACTAAACTTACTCTAGCCCTTGGGACTATACCTGAACCGACACCGTCAGCTTCAACGTCTGTCATGCCGCACCATAAGCCTGAATCTCAAGGTCGCCGTCACCCGCACGTCAGGGACAGATGCGAACTCTAAATGTAACTGCATAATCCTGTCAATCTTACTGAACACCTAACCCTAACCCTAGTGCCAAGCCCTGGACTAGATTTTTCACCCGCAGCAATGATGTCAACTACGACACATCTTAATTCGGAGCTTGAATATCACACTCGCACTGACATCAGAAGAGAACCCTAATTCTTTCGGAAACCGTCTTTTCCGCACTGATTTTCCCTTACAGATAACCCTAAGCGTATCCCAGGCCCCTTTCACTGAACCGCCACCATCAGCATCGACGTCTGTCATTCCTCCCCATAATCCTGAAGCTCGTTCTGGACGCTGCCCTCATGTCAGAGTCAGATCAGTACTCTAACTGTCACTCAATCTGCAGCATACTCCTTAACTTACAACTAATGCTGACCCTATCCCTGGTACCGGGATCTGACACTTCACCTTCATCATTGTTGTGACCCTCACTTCACCTGAAACTTAAACTTATTCTTGCACTCACCCTCACATCAGAGGCGGATCCGAATTCTAACTGCAACCCTACTTCACCCGTACTCCTTATCAAACCCATAACCCTACCCTAGATCTGAACCTTGAATCAGATTATTCACCTTCATCGTTGCTACCCACTATGACACCCTTAATGGTGTGACTCGATCTCACACTCGCCCTCAATTTAGAATTGCACCCTAATTCTGTCCATAACCATATTATCTGCATAAACCTGCATAGACCTTTCCTTACAGAAAACTCTAACCCTAGAACAGGTTCCTTTACCTGCATGCTCACCACCAGCATTGATGTCACCGATGCCATACCTTAATGATGAAGTCCAAACTGGCCTTCACCCACACGTCAGAGTAGGATCCTCTATCTAAACATAACCACATCCACGGCATAAACTAAAACAATTCCCTATCCCTAACCCTAGCACATACTTGTGGCCTGACCATCCATAATCTCCATGGATGTGACCCTTGCCTCATTGTAAGCCTGCGACTGAATTGGACAGTTGCCCTAATCTTGCAGAAGGACCCTCAGTCTAAACGTACCAATACCCTGCCCCTACGGCTTTCCAAAATCCTAACCCTAACCCTAGCCCTGGCTCGTGGTCCTGACACCTCACCTTGACCATTGACGTCAACCATGCCTCACCATAAACCTGATCCACCATCTTGCACTCCCTTTCTCATCAGAACTAGAAGCCAACTCTATCCATAAAGCCAATGTCTCTGCATACCAGAGAGAACAAAAAATTTTAACTCTAAAACTGGTGCCTGGACCTATACACAAAGCGTCATTATCACAAACAAACAGGGATCTCCTCAACACGGAAACGCAAATTCACACTCGCACTCACATCAGAGGTAGACCCTAACCCTAATAATTAACTTATCCTTTCTGCACAACAGCCCTAACCTCTATATTCAAAGCCTAGCCATGACTCTTGGACCTGCCCCTTCACCATAACCGTTGGCATCACCTGCGCTTCATCGTAATCCTAATCTTCAATCCCGAACGTGCCCTCCCATCGTAGAGAAACTCGAAATTTTTCCATAAACCTATCCTTCTTCTACACCTTACAGAGCACAATAAACTTACTCTAGCCCTCGGCATTTTACCTGATCCAAAACCAACAGCCTCAATGTCTGTCTTGCCGCACCATAAGCCTGAAGCTCAAGGTGGCCCTCGCCCTCACTTCAGGGTCAGATGCAAACTCTAAATGTTACTCCACATTCCTGTAAATCTTACTGAACACCTAACCCTAACCCTAGCGCGAAGCCTTGGACTAGATTCTTCACCTACAACATTGATGTCAACTAAGACACATCTTAACTCGGAGCCTGAATTTCACATTCTCAATCACAACAGAAGAGAACCCTTATTCTCTCGGTAACCGTCTCTTCCGCAGAGATTTTCTCTCACAGATAGCCCTAACCCTCTCCCAGGACCCTTTCACTGAACCGCTACCATCAGCATCGACGTCTGCCATTCGTGCCCACAACCCTGAAGCTCGTTCTGGCCACTGCCCTCTTGTCAGAGTCGGATCAGAACGCTAAATGTCACTCAATTTTCCGCAGACTCCTTAACTTACAACTAATGCCAACCCTATCCCTGGTGCCAGGATCTGACACTTCACCTTCATCATTGATGTCACACTCACTTCACCTTAAACCTTAAACTTATTCTTGCACAAAACCTCACATCAGAGGTGGATCCGAATTCTAACGGCAACCCTATCTCACCCGTACTCCCTATCGAACACATAACCCTAACCCTAGATCTGACCCTTGAACCAGAATCTTCACCTTCACCGTTGCTATCAACTATGACTCCCTTAATCCTCTGACTCGACCTCACACTCACACTCAATTCAGAATTTTTCGCAAATTCTGTCCATAACCATATTTTCTGCATAGACCTTTCCTTACAGAAAACCCTAACCCTAGCCCCGGATCCTTAACCTGAATGCTCACCGTCAGCATTGGTGTCACCGATGCCACATCTTGATGATGAAGTCCAAGCTGGCCTTCACCCACACGTCAGAGTAGGATGCTTAATCTAAACATAACCACATCCACCGCATAAACTTTAGACAATTGCCTAACCCTAACCCTAGCACATTCCTGTGACCTGAGCCTCCAAAATCATCATGGATGTCACCCTTGCCTCACTGCGACTCAATTGGACAGTTGCCCTAAACTTGGAGAAGGACCCTCAGTCTAAACGTACCAATTGCCTGCCCCTACAGCTTTCCAAAAACCTAACCTTAACACTACCCCTGGCTCGGGGTCCTGACACCTCACCTTGACCATTGACGTCATCCGTGCCTCACCATAAACCTGATCCACCATCTTGCGCACCCTGTCACCTCAGACTCAGAAGCTAACTCTATCCGTAAAGAGAATGTTTCTGTATACCAGAGAGAACACAGAATTTTAACCCTGAAACTGATGCCTGGACCTGTATACAGAGTGTCAGCATCGGAGACACCCAGGGATCTCCCAACACGGCAACACAATTTCACAGTCACAGTCACATCAGAGCTAGACCTTAAGTCTTATAATTAACTTATTCTTTCTGTACTAGAGCCCGAACCAGTAATTCTAACCCAAGCCATGACTCTTGGACATGCCCCTTAATCGTAACCATTGGCATCACTCACGCTTCATCGTAATCCTTTACCTCAATCCCGCACTTGCCCTCCCATCAGAGAGAAACCTGAAGCCTTTCCATAACCCTATCCTTCCTGTACACCTTACAGAACAAAACTAAACTTACTCTAGCCCTTGGGACTATACCTGAACCGACACCGTCAGCTTCAACGTCTGTCATGCCGCACCATAAGCCTGAATCTCAAGGTCGCCGTCACCCGCACGTCAGGGACAGATGCGAACTCTAAATGTAACTGCATAATCCTGTCAATCTTACTGAACACCTAACCCTAACCCTAGTGCCAAGCCCTGGACTAGATTTTTCACCCGCAGCAATGATGTCAACTACGACACATCTTAATTCGGAGCTTGAATCTCACACTCGCACTGACATCAGAAGAGAACCCTAATTCTTTCGGAAACCGTCTTTTCCGCACTGATTTTCTCTTACAGATAACCCTAAGCGTATCCCAGGCCCCTTTCACTGAACCGCCACCATCAGCATCGACGTCTGTCATTCCTCCCCATAATCCTGAAGCTCGTTCTGGACGCTGCCCTCATGTCAGAGTCGGATCAGTACTCTAACTGTCACTCAATCTGCAGCATACTCCTTACCTTACAACTAATGCTGACCCTATCCCTGGTACCGGGATCTGACACTTCACCTTCATCATTGTTGTGACCCTCACTTCACCTGAAACTTAAACTTATTCTTGCACCCACCCTCACATCAGAGGCGGATCCGAATTCTAACTGCAACCCTACTTCACCCGTACTCCTTATCAAACCCATAACCCTACCCTAGATCTGAACCTTGAATCAGATTATTCACCTTCATCGTTGCTACCCACTATGACACCCTTAATGGTGTGACTCGATCTCACACTCGCCCTCAATTTAGAATTGCACCCTAATTCTGTCCATAACCATATTATCTGCATAAACCTGCATAGACCTTTCCTTACAGAAAACTCTAACCCTAGAACAGGTTCCTTTACCTGCATGCTCACCACCAGCATTGATGTCACCGATGCCATACCTTAATGATGAAGTCCAAACTGGCCTTCACCCACACGTCAGAGTAGGATCCTCTATCTAAACATAACCACATCCACGGCATAAACTAAAACAATTCCCTATCCCTAACCCTAGCACATACCTGTGGCCTGACCATCCATAATCTCCATGGATGTGACCCTTGCCTCATTGTAAGCCTGCGACTGAATTGGACAGTTGCCCTAACCTTGCAGAAGGACCCTCAGTCTAAACGTACCAATACCCTGCCCCTACGGCTTTCCAAAATCCTAACCCTAACCCTAGCCCTGGCTCGTGGTCCTGACACCTCACCTTGACCATTGACGTCAACCATGCCTCACCATAAACCTGATACACCATCTTGCACTCC
Source organism: Manis javanica (assembly GCF_040802235.1). Classification (NCBI taxonomy): domain Eukaryota; kingdom Metazoa; phylum Chordata; class Mammalia; order Pholidota; family Manidae; genus Manis; species Manis javanica. The sequence goes on along the minus strand of NC_133169.1, from coordinate 37,395,449 downwards.
CTTTCTCATCAGAACTAGAAGCCAACTCTATCCATAAAGCCAATGTCTCTGCATACCAGAGAGAACAAAAAATTTTAACTCTAAAACTGGTGCCTGGACCTATACACAAAGCGTCATTATCACAAACAAACAGGGATCTCCTCAACACGGAAACGCAAATTCACACTCGCACTCACATCAGAGGTAGACCCTAACCCTAATAATTAACTTATCCTTTCTGCACAACAGCCCTAACCACTATATTCAAAGCCTAGCCATGACACTTGGACCTGCCCCTTCACCATAACCGTTGGCATCACCTGCGCTTCATCGTAATCCTAATCTTCAATCCCGAACGTGCCCTCCCATCGGAGAGAAACTCGAAATTTTTCCATAAACCTATCCTTCTTCTACACCTTACAGAGCACAATAAACTTACTCTAGCCCTCGGCATTTTACCTGATCCAAAACCAACAGCCTCAATGTCTGTCTTGCCGCACCATAAGCCTGAAGCTCAAGGTGGCCCTCGCCCTCACTTCAGGGTCAGATGCAAACTCTAAATGTTACTCCACATTCCTGTAAATCTTACTGAACACCTAACCCTAACCCTAGCGCGAAGCCTTGGACTAGATTCTTCACCTACAACATTGATGTCAACTAAGACACATCTTAACTCGGAGCCTGAATTTCACATTCTCAATCACAACAGAAGAGAACCCTTATTCTCTCGGTAACCATCTCTTCCGCAGAGATTTTCTCTCACAGATAGCCCTAACCCTCTCCCAGGACCCTTTCACTGAACCGCTACCATCAGCATCGACGTCTGTCATTCGTGCCCACAACCCTGAAGCTCGTTCTGGCCACTGCCCTCTTGTCAGAGTCGGATGAGAACGCTAAATGTCACTCAATTTTCCGCAGACTCCTTACGTTACAACTAATGCCAACCCTATCCCTGGTGCCAGGATCTGACACTTCACCTTCATCATTGATGTCACACTCACTTCACCTTAAACCTTAAACTTATTCTTGCACAAAACCTCACATCAGAGGTGGATCCGAATTCTAACGGCAACCCTATCTCACCCGTACTCCCTATCGAACACATAACCCTAACCCTAGATCTGACCCTTGAACCAGAATCTTCACCTTCACCGTTGCTATCAACTATGACTCCCTTAATCCTCTGACTCGATCTCACACTCACACTCAATTCAGAATTTTTCGCAAATTCTGTCCATAACCAAATTTTCTGCATAGACCTTTCCTTACAGAAAACCCTAACCCTAGCCCCGGATCCTTAACCTGAATGCTCACCGTCAGCATTGGTGTCACCGATGCCACATCTTGATGATGAAGTCCAAGCTGGCCTTCACAACCCGTCAGAGTAGGATGCTTAATCTAAACATAACCACATCCACCGCATAAACTTTAGACAATTGCCTAACCCTAACCCTAGCACATTCCTGTGACCTGAGCCTCCAAAATCATCATGGACGTCACCCTTGCCTCACTGCGACTCAATTGGACAGTTGCCCTAAACTTGGAGAAGGACCCTCAGTCTAAACGTACCAATTGCCTGCCCCTACAGCTTTCCAAAAACCTAACCCTAACACTACCCCTGGCTCGGGGTCCTGACACCTCACCTTGACCATTGACGTCATCCGTGCCTCACCATAAACCTGATCCACCATCTTGCGCACCCTGTCACCTCAGACTCAGAAGCTAACTCTATCCGTAAAGAGAATGTTTCTGTATACCAGAGAGAACACAGAATTTTAACCCTGAAACTGATGCCTGGACCTGTATACAGAGTGTCAGCATTGGAGACACCCAGGGATCTCCCAACACGGCAACACAATTTCACAGTCACAGTCACATCAGAGCTAGACCTTAAGTCTTATAATTAACTTATTCTTTCTGTACTAGAGCCCGAACCAGTAATTCTAACCCAAGCCATGACTCTTGGACATGCCCCTTAATCGTAACCATTGGCATCACTCACGCTTCATCGTAATCCTTTACCTCAATCCCGCACTTGCCCTCCCATCAGAGAGAAACCTGAAGCCTTTCCATAACCCTATCCTTCCTGTACACCTTACAGAACAAAACTAAACTTACTCTAGCCCTTGGGACTATACCTGAACCGACACCGTCAGCTTCAACGTCTGTCATGCCGCACCATAAGCCTGAATCTCAAGGTCGCCGTCACCCGCACGTCAGGGACAGATGCGAACTCTAAATGTAACTGCATAATCCTGTCAATCTTACTGAACACCTAACCCTAACCCTAGTGCCAAGCCCTGGACTAGATTTTTCACCCGCAGCAATGATGTCAACTACGACACATCTTAATTCGGAGCTTGAATCTCACACTCGCACTGACATCAGAAGAGAACCCTAATTCTTTCGGAAACCGTCTTTTCCGCACTGATTTTCTCTTACAGATAACCCTAAGCGTATCCCAGGCCCCTTTCACTGAACCGCCACCATCAGCATCGACGTCTGTCATTCCTCCCCATAATCCTGAAGCTCGTTCTGGACGCTGCCCTCATGTCAGAGTCGGATCAGTACTCTAACTGTCACTCAATCTGCAGCATACTCCTTACCTTACAACTAATGCTGACCCTATCCCTGGTACCGGGATCTGACACTTCACCTTCATCATTGTTGTGACCCTCACTTCACCTGAAACTTAAACTTATTCTTGCACCCACCCTCACATCAGAGGCGGATCCGAATTCTAACTGCAACCCTACTTCACCCGTACTCCTTATCAAACCCATAACCCTACCCTAGATCTGAACCTTGAATCAGATTATTCACCTTCATCGTTGCTACCCACTATGACACCCTTAATGGTGTGACTCGATCTCACACTCGCCCTCAATTTAGAATTGCACCCTAATTCTGTCCATAACAATATTATCTGCATAAACCTGCATAGACCTTTCCTTACAGAAAACTCTAACCCTAGAACAGGTTCCTTTACCTGCATGCTCACCACCAGCATTGATGTCACCGATGCCATACCTTAATGATGAAGTCCAAACTGGCCTTCACCCACACGTCAGAGTAGGATCCTCTATCTAAACATAACCACATCCACGGCATAAACTAAAACAATTCCCTATCCCTAACCCTAGCACATACCTGTGGCCTGACCATCCATAATCTCCATGGATGTGACCCTTGCCTCATTGTAAGCCTGCGACTGAATTGGACAGTTGCCCTAACCTTGCAGAAGGACCCTCAGTCTAAACGCACCAATACCCTGCCCCTACGGCTTTCCAAAATCCTAACCCTAACCCTAGCCCTGGCTCGTGGTCCTGACACCTCACCTTGACCATTGACGTCAACCATGCCTCACCATAAACCTGATCCACCATCTTGCACTCCCTTTCTCATCAGAACTAGAAGCCAACTCTATCCATAAAGCCAATGTCTCTGCATACCAGAGAGAACAAAAAATTTTAACTCTAAAACTGGTGCCTGGACCTATACACAAAGCGTCATTATCACAAACACCCAGGGATCTCCTCAACACGGAAACGCAAATTCACACTCGCACTCACATCAGAGGTAGACCCTAACCCTAATAATTAACTTATCCTTTCTGCACAACAGCCCTAACCACTATATTCAAAGCCTAGCCATGACACTTGGACCTGCCCCTTCACCATAACCGTTGGCATCACCTGCGCTTCATCGTAATCCTAATCTTCAATCCCGAACGTGCCCTCCCATCGGAGAGTAACTCGAAATTTTTCCATAAACCTATCCTTCTTCTACACCTTACAGAGCACAATAAACTTACTCTAGCCCTCGGCATTTTACCTGATCCAAAACCAACAGCCTCAATGTCTGTCTTGCCGCACCATAAGCCTGAAGCTCAAGGTGGCCCTCGCCCTCACTTCAGGGTCAGATGCAAACTCTAAATGTTACTCCACATTCCTGTAAATCTTACTGAACACCTAACCCTAACCCTAGCGCGAAGCCTTGGACTAGATTCTTCACCTACAACATTGATGTCAACTAAGACACATCTTAACTCGGAGCATGAATTTCACATTCTCAATCACAACAGAAGAGAACCCTTATTCTCTCGGTAACCATCTCTTCCACAGAGATTTTCTCTCACAGATAGCCCTAACCCTCTCCCAGGACCCTTTCACTGAACCGCTACCATCAGCATCGACGTCTGTCATTCGTGCCCACAACCCTGAAGCTCGTTCTGGCCACTGCCCTCTTGTCAGAGTCGGATGAGAACGCTAAATGTGACTCAATTTTCCGCAGACTCCTTACGTTACAACTAATGCCAACCCTATCCCTGGTGCCAGGATCTGACACTTCACCTTCATCATTGATGTCACACTCACTTCACCTTAAACCTTAAACTTATTCTTGCACAAAACCTCACATCAGAGGTGGATCCGAATTCTAACGGCAACCCTATCTCACCCGTACTCCCTATCGAACACATAACCCTAACCCTAGATCTGACCCTTGAACCAGAATCTTCACCTTCACCGTTGCTATCAACTATGACTCCCTTAATCCTCTGACTCGATCTCACACTCACACTCAATTCAGAATTTTTCGCAAATTCTGTCCATAACCATATTTTCTGCATAGACCTTTCCTTGCAGAAAACCCTAACCCTAGCCCCGGATCCTTAACCTGAATGCTCACCGTCAGCATTGGTGTCACCGATGCCACATCTTGATGATGAAGTCCAAGCTGGCCTTCACCACACGTCAGAGTAGGATGCTTAATCTAAACATAACCACATCCACCGCATAAACTTTAGACAATTGCCTAACCCTAACCCTAGCACATTCCTGTGACCTGAGCCTCCAAAATCATCATGGTCGTCACCCTTGCCTCACTGCGACTCAATTGGACAGTTGCCCTAAACTTGGAGAAGGACCCTCAGTCTAAACGTACCAATTGCCTGCCCCTACAGCTTTCCAAAAACCTAACCCTAACACTACCCCTGGCACGGGGTCCTGACACCTCACCTTGACCATTGACGTCATCCGTGCCTCACCATAAACCTGATCCACCATCTTGCGCACCCTGTCACATCAGACTCAGAAGCTAACTCTATCCGTAAAGAGAATGTTTCTGTATACCAGAGAGAACACAGAATTTTAACCCTGAAACTGATGCCTGGACCTGTATACAGAGTGTCAGCATCGGAGACACCCAGGGATCTCCCAACACGGCAACACAATTTCACAGTCACAGTCACATCAGAGCTAGACCTTAAGTCTTATAATTAACTTATTCTTTCTGTACTAGAGCCCGACCAGTAATTCTAACCCTAGCCATGACTCTTGGACATGCACCTTAATCGTAAACATTGGCATCACTCACGCTTCATCGTAATCCTTTACCTCAATCCCGCACTTGCCCTCCCATCAGAGAGAAACCTGAAGCCTTTCCATAACCCTATCCTTCCTGTACACCTTACAGAACAAAACTAAACTTACTCTAGCCCTTGGGACTATACCTGAACCGACACCGTCAGCATCAACGTCTGTCATGCCGCACCATAAGCCTGAAACTCAAGGTCGCCGTCACCCGCACGTCAGGGACAGATGCGAACTCTAAATGTAACTGCATAATCCTGTCAATCTTACTGAACACCTAACCCTAACCCTGGTGCCAAGCCCTGGACTAGATTTTTCACCCGCAGCAATGATGTCAACTACGACACATCTTAATTCGGAGCTTGAATCTCACACTCGCACTGACATCAGAAGAGAACCCTAATTCTTTCGGAAACCGTCTTTTCCGCACTGATTTTCTCTTACAGATAATCCTAAGCATATCCCAGGCCCCTTTCACTGAACCGCCACCATCAGCATCGACGTCTGTCATTCCTCCCCATAATCCTGAAGCTCGTTCTGGACGCTGCCCTCATGTCAGAGTCGGATCAGTACTCTAACTGTCACTCAATCTGCAGCATACTCCTTACCTTACAACTAATGCTGACCCTATCCCTGGTACCGGGATCTGACACTTCACCTTCATCATTGTTGTGACCCTCACTTCACCTGAAACTTAAACTTATTCTTGCACCCACCCTCACATCAGAGGCGGATCCGAATTCTAACTGCAACCCTACTTCACCCGTACTCCTTATCAAACCCATAACACTACCCTAGATCTGAACCTTGAATCAGATTATTCACCTTCATCGTTGCTACCCACTATGACACCCTTAATGGTGTGACTCGATCTAACACTCGCCCTCAATTTAGAATTGCACCCTAATTCTGTCCATAACCATATTATCTGCATAAACCTGCATAGACCTTTCCTTACAGAAAACTCTAACCCTAGAACAGGTTCCTTTACCTGCATGCTCACCACCAGCATTGATGTCACCGATGCCATACCTTAATGATGAAGTCCAAACTGGCCTTCACCCACACGTCAGAGTAGGATCCTCTATCTAAACATAACCACATCCACGGCATAAACTAAAACAATTCCCTATCCCTAACCCTAGCACATACCTGTGGCCTGACCATCCATAATCTCCATGGATGTGACCCTTGCCTCATTGTAAGCCTGCGACTGAATTGGACAGTTGCCCTAACCTTGCAGAAGGACCCTCAGTCTAAACGTACCAATACCCTGCCCCTACGGCTTTCCAAAATCCTAACCCTAACCCTAGCCCTGGCTCGTGGTCCTGACACCTCACCTTGACCATTGACGTCAACCATGCCTCACCATAAACCTGATCCACCATCTTGCACTCCCTTTCTCATCAGAACTAGAAGCCAACTCTATCCATAAAGCCAATGTCTCTGCATACCAGAGAGAACAAAAAATTTTAACTCTAAAACTGGTGCCTGGACCTATACACAAAGCGTCATTATAACAAACACCCAGGGATCTCCTCAACACGGAAACGCAAATTCACACTCGCACTCACATCAGAGGTAGACCCTAACCCTAATAATTAACTTATCCTTTCTGCACAACAGCCCTAACCACTATATTCAAAGCCTAGCCATGACACTTGGACCTGCCCCTTCACCATAACCGTTGGCATCACCTGCGCTTCATCGTAATCCTAATCTTCAATCCCGAACGTGCCCTCCCATCGGAGAGAAACTCGAAATTTTTCCATAAACCTATCCTTCTTCTACACCTTACAGAGCACAATAAACTTACTCTAGCCCTCGGCATTTTACCTGATCCAAAACCAACAGCCTCAATGTCTGTCTTGCCGCACCATAAGCCTGAAGCTCAAGGTGGCCCTCGCCCTCACTTCAGGGTCAGATGCAAACTCTAAATGTTACTCCACATTCCTGTAAATCTTACTGAACACCTAACCCTAACCCTAGCGCGAAGCCTTGGACTAGATTCTTCACCTACAACATTGATGTCAACTAAGACACATCTTAACTCGGAGCCTGAATTTCACATTCTCAATCACAACAGAAGAGAACCCTTATTCTCTCGGTAACCATCTCTTCCACAGAGATTTTCTCTCACAGATAGCCCTAACCCTCTCCCAGGACCCTTTCACTGAACCGCTACCATCAGCATCGACGTCTGTCATTCGTGCTCACAACCCTGAAGCTCGTTCTGGCCACTGCCCTCTTGTCAGAGTCGGATGAGAACGCTAAATGTCACTCAATTTTCCGCAGACTCCTTACGTTACAACTAATGCCAACCCTATCCCTGGTGCCAGGATCTGACACTTCACCTTCATCATTGATGTCACACTCACTTCACCTTAAACCTTAAACTTATTCTTGCACAAAACCTCACATCAGAGGTGGATCCGAATTCTAACGGCAACCCTATCTCACCCGTACTCCCTATCGAACACATAACCCTAACCCTAGATCTGACCCTTGAACCAGAATCTTCACCTTCACCGTTGCTATCAACTATGACTCCCTTAATCCTCTGACTCGATCTCACACTCACACTCAATTCAGAATTTTTCGCAAATTCTGTCCATAACCAAATTTTCTGCATAGACCTTTCCTTACAGAAAACCCTAACCCTAGCCCCGGATCCTTAACCTGAATGCTCACCGTCAGCATTGGTGTCACCGATGCCACATCTTGATGATGAAGTCCAAGCTGGCCTTCACAACCCGTCAGAGTAGGATGCTTAATCTAAACATAACCACATCCACCGCATAAACTTTAGACAATTGCCTAACCCTAACCCTAGCACATTCCTGTGACCTGAGCCTCCAAAATCATCATGGACGTCACCCTTGCCTCACAGCGACTCAATTGGACAGTTGCCCTAAACTTGGAGAAGGACCCTCAGTCTAAACGTACCAATTGCCTGCCCCTACAGCTTTCCAAAAACCTAACCCTAACACTACCCCTGGCTCGGGGTCCTGACACCTCACCTTGACCATTGACGTCATCCGTGCCTCACCATAAACCTGATCCACCATCTTGCGCACCCTGTCACCTCAGACTCAGAAGCTAACTCTATCCGTAAAGAGAATGTTTCTGTATACCAGAGAGAACACAGAATTTTAACCCTGAAACTGATGCCTGGACCTGTATACAGAGTGTCAGCATCGGAGACACCCAGGGATCTCCCAACACGGCAACACAATTTCACAGTCACAGTCACATCAGAGCTAGACCTTAAGTCTTATAATTAACTTATTCTTTCTGTACTAGAGCCCGAACCAGTAATTCTAACCCAAGACATGACTCTTGGACATGCCCCTTAATCGTAACCATTGGCATCACTCACGCTTCATCGTAATCCTTTACCTCAATCCCGCACTTGCCCTCCCATCAGAGAGAAACCTGAAGCCTTTCCATAACCCTATCCTTCCTGTACACCTTACAGAACAAAACTAAACTTACTCTAGCCCTTGGGACTATACCTGAACCGACACCGTCAGCTTCAACGTCTGTCATGCCGCACCATAAGCCTGAATCTCAAGGTCGCCGTCACCCGCACGTCAGGGACAGATGCGAACTCTAAATGTAACTGCATAATCCTGTCAATCTTACTGAACACCTAACCCTAACCCTAGTGCCAAGCCCTGGACTAGATTTTTCACCCACAGCAATGATGTCAACTACGACACATCTTAATTCGGAGCTTGAATCTCACACTCGCACTGACATCAGAAGAGAACCCTAATTCTTTCGGAAACCGTCTTTTCCGCACTGATTTTCTCTTACAGATAACCCTAAGCGTATCCCAGGCCCCTTTCACTGAACCGCCACCATCAGCATCGACGTCTGTCATTCCTCCCCATAATCCTGAAGCTCGTTCTGGACGCTGCCCTCATGTCAGAGTCGGATCAGTACTCTAACTGTCACTCAATCTGCAGCATACTCCTTACCTTACAACTAATGCTGACCCTATCCCTGGTACCGGGATCTGACACTTCACCTTCATCATTGTTGTGACCCTCACTTCACCTGAAACTTAAACTTATTCTTGCACCCACCCTCACATCAGAGGCGGATAAGAATTCTAACTGCAACCCTACTTCACCCGTACTCCTTATCAAACCCATAACCCTACCCTAGATCTGAACCTTGAATCAGATTATTCACCTTCATCGTTGCTACCCACTATGACACCCTTAATGGTGTGACTCGATCTCACACTCGCCCTCAATTTAGAATTGCACCCTAATTCTGTCCATAACCATATTATCTGCATAAACCTGCATAGACCTTTCCTTACAGAAAACTCTAACCCTAGAACAGGTTCCTTTACCTGCATGCTCACCACCAGCATTGATGTCACCGATGCCATACCTTAATGATGAAGTCCAAACTGGCCTTCACCCACACGTCAGAGTAGGATCCTCTATCTAAACATAACCACATCCACGGCATAAACTAAAACAATTCCCTATCCCTAACCCTAGCACATACCTGTGGCCTGACCATCCATAATCTCCATGGATGTGACCCTTGCCTCATTGTAAGCCTGCGACTGAATTGGACAGTTGCCCTAACCTTGCAGAAGGACCCTCAGTCTAAACGCACCAATACCCTGCCCCTACGGCTTTCCAAAATCCTAACCCTAACCCTAGCCCTGGCTCGTGGTCCTGACACCTCACCTTGACCATTGACGTCAACCATGCCTCACCATAAACCTGATCCACCATCTTGCACTCCCTTTCTCATCAGAACTAGAAGCCAACTCTATCCATAAAGCCAATGTCTCTGCATACCAGAGAGAACAAAAAATTTTAACTCTAAAACTGGTGCCTGGACCTATACACAAAGCGTCATTATCACAAACACCCAGGGATCTCCTCAACACGGAAACGCAAATTCACACTCGCACTCACATCCGAGGTAGACCCTAACCCTAATAATTAACTTATCCTTTCTGCACAACAGCCCTAACCACTATATTCAAAGCCTAGCCATGACACTTGGACCTGCCCCTTCACCATAACCGTTGGCATCACCTGCGCTTCATCGTAATCCTAATCTTCAATCCCGAACGTGCCCTCCCATCGGAGAGAAACTCGAAATTTTTCCATAAACCTATCCTTCTTCTACACCTTACAGAGCACAATAAACTTACTCTAGCCCTCGGCATTTTACCTGATCCAAAACCAACAGCCTCAATGTCTGTCTTGCCGCACCATAAGCCTGAAGCTCAAGGTGGCCCTCGCCCTCACTTCAGGGTCAGATGCAAACTCTAAATGTTACTCCACATTCCTGTAAATCTTACTGAACACCTAAACCTAACCCTAGCGCGAAGCCTTGGACTAGATTCTTCACCTACAACATTGATGTCAACTAAGACACATCTTAACTCGGAGCCTGAATTTCACATTCTCAATCACAACAGAAGAGAACCTTTATTCTCTCGGTAACCATCTCTTCCACAGAGATTTTCTCTCACAGATAGCCCTAACCCTCTCCCAGGACCCTTTCACTGAACCGCTACCATCAGCATCGACGTCTGTCATTCGTGCCCACAACCCTGAAGCTCGTTCTGGCCACTGCCCTCTTGTCAGAGTCGGATGAGAACGCTAAATGTCACTCAATTTTCCGCAGACTCCTTACGTTACAACTAATGCCAACCCTATCCCTGGTGCCAGGATCTGACACTTCACCTTCATCATTGATGTCACACTCACTTCACCTTAAACCTTAAACTTATTCTTGCCCAAAACCTCACATCAGAGGTGGATCCGAATTCTAACGGCAACCCTATCTCACCCGTACTCCCTATCGAACACATAACCCTAACCCTAGATCTGACCCTTGAACCAGAATCTTCACCTTCACCGTTGCTATCAACTATGACTCCCTTAATCCTCTGACTCGATCTCACACTCACACTCAATTCAGAATTTTTCGCAAATTCTGTCCATAACCATATTTTCTGCATAGACCTTTCCTTGCAGAAAACCCTAACCCTAGCCCCGGATCCTTAACCTGAATGCTCACCGTCAGCATTGGTGTCACCGATGCCACATCTTGATGATGAAGTCCAAGCTGGCCTTCACAACCCGTCAGAGTAGGATGCTTAATCTAAACATAACCACATCCACCGCATAAACTTTAGACAATTGCCTAACCCTAACCCTAGCACATTCCTGTGACCTGAGCCTCCAAAATCATCATGGACGTCACCCTTGCCTCACTGCGACTCAATTGGACAGTTGCCCTAAACTTGGAGAAGGACCCTCAGTCTAAACGTACCAATTGCCTGCCCCTACAGCTTTCCAAAAACCTAACCCTAACACTACCCCTGGCACGGGGTCCTGACACCTCACCTTGACCATTGACGTCATCCGTGCCTCACCATAAACCTGATCCACCATCTTGCGCACCCTGTCACATCAGACTCAGAAGCTAACTCTATCCGTAAAGAGAATGTTTCTGTATACCAGAGAGAACACAGAATTTTAACCCTGAAACTGATGCCTGGACCTGTATACAGAGTGTCAGCATCGGAGACACCCAGGGATCTCCCAACACGGCAACACAATTTCACAGTCACAGTCACATCAGAGCTAGACCTTAAGTCTTATAATTAACTTATTCTTTCTGTACTAGAGCCCGACCAGTAATTCTAACCCTAGCCATGACTCTTGGACATGCACCTTAATCGTAACCATTGGCATCACTCACGCTTCATCGTAATCCTTTACCTCAATCCCGCACTTGCCCTCCCATCAGAGAGAAACCTGAAGCCTTTCCATAACCCTATCCTTCCTGTACACCTTACAGAACAAAACTAAACTTACTCTAGCCCTTGGGACAATACCTGAACCGACACCGTCAGCTTCAACGTGTGTCATGCCGCACCATAAGCCTGAAACTCAAGGTCGCCGTCACCCGCACGTCAGGGACAGATGCGAACTCTAAATGTAACTGCATAATCCTGTCAATCTTACTGAACACCTAACCCTAACCCTGGTGCCAAGCCCTGGACTAGATTTTTCACCCGCAGCAATGATGTCAACTACGACACATCTTAATTCGGAGCTTGAATCTCACACTCGCACTGACATCAGAAGAGAACCCTAAATCTTTCGGAAACCGTCTTTTCCGCACTGATTTTCTCTTACAGATAACCCTAAGCATATCCCAGGCCCCTTTCACTGAACCGCCACCATCAGCATCGACGTCTGTCATTCCTCCCCATAATCCTGAAGCTCGTTCTGGACGCTGCCCTCATGTCAGAGTCTGATCAGTACTCTAACTGTCACTCAATCTGCAGCATACTCCTTACCTTACAACTAATGCTGACCCTATCCCTGGTACCGGGATCTGACACTTCACCTTCATCATTGTTGTGACCCTCACTTCACCTTAAACTTAAACTTATTCTTGCACCCACTCTCACATCAGAGGCGGATCCAAATTCTAACTGCAACCCTACTTCACCCGTACTCCTTATCAAACCCATAACCCTACCCTAGATCTGAACCTTGAATCAGATTATTCACCTTCATCGTTGCTACCCACTATGACACCCTTAATGGTGTGACTCGATCTCACACTCGCCCTCAATTTAGAATTGCACCCTAATTCTGTCCATAACCATATTATCTGCATAAACCTGCATAGACCTTTCCTTACAGAAAACTCCAACCCTAGAACAGGTTCCTTTACCTGCATGCTCACCACCAGCATTGATGTCACCGATGCCATATCTTAATGATGAAGTCCAAACTGGCCTTCACCCACACGTCAGAGTAGGATCCTCTATCTAAACATAACCACATCCACGGCATAAACTAAAACAATTCCCTATCCCTAACCCTAGCTCATACCTGTGGCCTGACCATTCCTAATCTCCATGGATGTGACCCTTGCCTCATTGTAAGCCTGCGACTGGATTGGACAGTTGCCCTAACCTTGCAGAAGGACCCTCACTCTAAACGTACCAATACCCTGCCCCTACGGCTTTCCAAAATCCTTACCCTAACCCTAGCCCTGGTTCGTGGTCCTGACACCTCACCTTGACCATTGACGTCAACCATGCCTCACCATAAACCTGATCCACCATCCTGCACTCCCTTTCTCATCAGAACTAGAAGCCAACTCTATCCATAAAGCCAATGGCTCTGCATACCAGAGAGAACAAAAAATTTTAACTCTAAAACTGGTGCCTGGACCTATACACAAAGCGTCATTATCACAAACACCCAAGGATCTCCTCAACACGGAAACGCAAATTCACACTCGCACTCACATCAGAGGTAGACCCTAACCCTAATAATTAACTTATCCTTTCTGCACAACAGCCCTAACCTCTATATTCAAAGCCTAGCCATGACTCTTGGACCTGCCCCTTCACCATAACCGTTGGCATCACCTGCGCTTCATCGTAATCCTAATCTTCAATCCCGAACGTGCCCTCCCATCAGAGAAACTCGAAATTTTTCCATAAACCTATCCTTCTTCTACACCTTACAGAGCACAATAAACTTACTCTAGCCCTCGGCATTTTACCTGATCCAAAACCAACAGCCTCAATGTCTGTCTTGCCGCACCATAAGCCTGAAGCTCAAGGTGGCCCTCGCCCTCACTTCAGGGTCAGATGCAAACTCTAAATGTTACTCCACATTCCTGTAAATCTTACTGAACACCTAACCCTAACCCTAGCGCGAAGCCTTGGACTAGATTCTTCACCTACAACATTGATGTCAACTAAGACACATCTTAACTCGGAGCCTGAATTTCACATTCTCAATCACAACAGAAGAGAACCCTTATTCTCTCGGTAACCATCTCTTCCGCAGAGAATTTCTCTCACAGATAGCCCTAACCCTCTCCCAGGACCCTTTCACTGAACCGCTACCATCAGCATCGACGTCTGTCATTCGTGCCCACAACCCTGAAGCTCGTTCTGGCCACTGCCCTCTTGTCAGAGTCGGATCAGAACGCTAAATGTCACTCAATTTTCCGCAGACTCCTTACGTTACAACTAATGCCAACCCTATCCCTGGTGCCAGGATCTGACACTTCACCTTCATCATTGATGTCACACTCACTTCACCTTAAAACTTAAACTTATTCTTGCACAAAACCTCACATCAGAGGTGGATCCGAATTCTAACGGCAACCCTATCTCACCCGTACTCCTTATCGAACACATAACCCTAACCCTAGATCTGACCCTTGAACCAGAATCTTCACCTTCACCGTTGCTATCAACTATGACTCCCTTAATCCTCTGACTCGATCTCACACTCACACTCAATTCAGAATTTTTCGCAAATTCTGTCCATAACCAAAATTTCTGCATAGACCTTTCCTTACAGAAAACCCTAACCCTACCCCCGGATCCTTAACCTGAATGCTCACCGTCAGCATTGGTGTCACCGATGCCACATCTTGATGATGAAGTCCAAGCTGGCCTTCACAACCCGTCAGAGTAGGATGCTTAATCTAAACATAACCACATCCACCGCATAAACTTTAGACAATTGCCTAACCCTAACCCTAGCACATTCCTGTGACCTGAGCCTCCAAAATCATCATGGACGTCACCCTTGCCTCACTGCGACTCAATTGGACAGTTGCCCTAAACTTGGAGAAGGACCCTCAGTCTAAACGTACCAATTGCCTTCCCCTACAGCTTTCCAAAAACCTAACCCTAACACTACCCCTGGCACGGGGTCCTGACACCTCACCTTGACCATTGACGTCATCCGTGCCTCACCATAAACCTGATCCACCATCTTGCGCACCCTGTCACATCAGACTCAGAAGCTAACTCTATCCGTAAAGAGAATGTTTCTGTATACCAGAGAGAACACAGAATTTTAACCCTGAAACTGATGCCTGGACCTGTATACAGAGTGTCAGCATCGGAGACACCCAGGGATCTCCCAACACGGCAACACAATTTCACAGTCACAGTCACATCAGAGCTAGACCTTAAGTCTTATAATTAACTTATTCTTTCTGTACTAGAGCCCGAACCAGTAATTCTAACCCTAGCCATGACTCTTGGACATGCCCCTTAATCGTAACCATTTTCATCACTCACGCTTCATCGTAATCCTTTACCTCAATCCCGCACTTGCCCTCCCATCAGAGAGAAACCTGAAGCCTTTCCATAACCCTATCCTTCCTGTACACATTACAGAACAAAACTAAACTTACTCTAGCCCTTGGGACTATACCTGAACCGACACCGTCAGCTTCAACGTCTGTCATGCCGCACCATAAGCCTGAATCTCAAGGTCGCCGTCACCCGCACGTCAAGAACAGATGCGAACTCTAAATGTAACTGCATTATCCTGTCAATCTGACTGAACACCTAACCCTAACCCTAGTGCCAAGCCCTGGACTAGATTTTTCACCCGCAGCAATGATGTCAACTACGACACATCTTAATTCGGAGCTTGAATCTCACACTCGCACTGACATCAGAAGAGAACCCTAATTCTTTCGGAAACCGTCTTTTCCGCACTGATTTTCTCTTACAGATAACCCTAAGCGTATCCCAGGCCCCTTTCACTGAACCGCCACCATCAGCATCGACGTCTGTCATTCCTCCCCTTAATCCTGAAGCTCGTTCTGGACGCTGCCCTCATGTCAGAGTCGGATCAGTACTCTAACTGTCACTCAATCTGCAGCATACTCCTTACCTTACAACTAATGCTGACCCTATCCCTGGTACCGGGATCTGACACTTCACCTTCATCATTGTTGTGACCCTCACTTCACCTGAAACTTAAACTTATTCTTGCACCCACCCTCACATCAGAGGCGGATCCGAATTCTAACTGCAACCCTACTTCACCCGTACTCCTTATCAAACCCATAACCCTACCCTAGATCTGAACCTTGAATCAGATTATTCACCTTCATCGTTGCTACCCACTATGACACCCTTAATGGTGTGACTCGATCTCACACTCGCCCTCAATTTAGAATTGCACCCTAATTCTGTCCATAACCATATTATCTGCATAAACCTGCATAGACCTTTCCTTACAGAAAACTCTAACCCTGGAACAGGTTCCTTTACCTGCATGCTCACCACCAGCATTGATGTCACCGATGCCATACCTTAATGATGAAGTCCAAACTGGCCTTCACCCACACGTCAGAGTAGGATCCTCTATCTAAACATAACCACATCCACGGCATAAACTAAAACAATTCCCTATCCCTAACCCTAGCACATACCTGTGGCCTGACCATCCATAATCTCCATGGATGTGACCCTTGCCTCATTGTAAGCCTGCGACTGAATTGGACAGTTGCCCTAACCTTGCAGAAGGACCCTCAGTCTAAACGTACCAATACCCTGCCCCTACGGCTTTCCAAAATCCTAACCCTAACCCTAGCCCTGGCTCGTGGTCCTGACACCTCACCTTGACCATTGACGTCAACCATGCCTCACCATAAACCTGATCCACCATCTTGCACTCCCTTTCTCATCAGAACTAGAAGCCAACTCTATCCATAAAGCCAATGTCTCTGCATACCAGAGAGAACAAAAAATTTTAACTCTAAAACTGGTGCCTGGACCTATACACAAAGCGTCATTATCCCAAACAAACAGGGATCTCCTCAACACGGAAACGCAAATTCACACTCGCACTCACATCAGAGGTAGACCCTAACCCTAATAATTAACTTATCCTTTCTGCACAACAGCCCTAACCTCTATATTCAAAGCCTAGCCATGACTCTTGGACCTGCCCCTTCACCATAACCGTTGGCATCACCTGCGCTTCATCGTAATCCTAATCTTCAATCCCGAACGTGCCCTCCCATCGGAGAGAAACTCGAAATTTTTCCATAAACCTATCCTTCTTCTACACCTTACAGAGCACAATAAACTTACTCTAGCCCTCGGCATTTTACCTGATCCAAAACCAACAGCCTCAATGTCTGTCTTGCCGCACCATAAGCCTGAAGCTCAAGGTGGCCCTCGCCCTCACTTCAGGGTCAGATGCAAACTCTAAATGTTACTCCACATTCCTGTAAATCTTACTGAACACCTAACCCTAACCCTAGCGCGAAGCCTTGGACTAGATTCTTCACCTACAACATTGATGTCAACTAAGACACATCTTAACTCGGAGCCTGAATTTCACATTCTCAATCACAACAGAAGAGAACCCTTATTCTCTCGGTAACCATCTCTTCCGCAGAGATTTTCTCTCACAGATAGCCCTAACCCTCTCCCAGGACCCTTTCACTGAACCGCTACCATCAGCATCGACGTCTGTCATTCGTGCCCACAACCCTGAAGCTCGTTCTGGCCACTGCCCTCTTGCCAGAGTCGGATCAGAACGCTAAATGTCACTCAATTTTCCGCAGACTCCTTACGTTACAACTAATGCCAACCCTATCCCTGGTGCCAGGATCTGACACTTCACCTTCATCATTGATGTCACACTCACTTCACCTTAAACCTTAAACTTATTCTTGCACAAAACCTCACATCAGAGGTGGATCCGAATTCTAACGGCAACCCTATCTCACCCGTACTCCTTATCGAACACATAACCCTAACCCTAGATCTGACCCTTGAACCAGAATCTTCACCTTCACCGTTGCTATCAACTATGACTCCCTTAATCCTCTGACTCGACCTCACACTCACACTCAATTCAGAATTTTTCGCAAATTCTGTCCATAACCATATTTTCTGCATAGACCTTTCCTTACAGAAAACCCTAACCCTAGCCCCGGATCCTTAACCTGAATGCTCACCGTCAGCATTGGTGTCACCGATGCCACATCTTGATGATGAAGTCCAAGCTGGCCTTCACCCACACGTCAGAGTAGGATGCTTAATCTAAACATAACCACATCCACCGCATAAACTTTAGACAATTGCCTAACCCTAACCCTAGCACATTCCTGTGACCTGAGCCTCCAAAATCATCATGGACGTCACCCTTGCCTCACTGCGACTCAATTGGACAGTTGCCCTAAACTTGGAGAAGGACCCTCAGTCTAAACGTACCAATTGCCTGCCCCTACAGCTTTCCGAAAACCTAACCCTAACACTACCCCTGGCTCGGGGTCCTGACACCTCACCTTGACCATTGACGTCATCCGTGCCTCACCATAAACCTGATCCACCATCTTGCGCACCCTGTCACATCAGACTCAGAAGCTAACTCTATCCGTAAAGAGAATGTTTCTGTATACCAGAGAGAACACAGAATTTTAACCCTGAAACTGATGCCTGGACCTGTATACAGAGTGTCAGCATCGGAGACACCCAGGGATCTCCCAACACGGCAACACAATTTCACAGTCACAGTCACATCAGAGCTAGACCTTAAGTCTTATAATTAACTTATTCTTTCTGTACTAGAGCCCGAACCAGTAATTCTAACCCTAGCCATGACTCTTGGACATGCCCCTTAATCGTAACCATTGGCATCACTCACGCTTCATCGTAACCCTTTACCTCAATCCCGCACTTGCCCTCCCATCAGAGAGAAACCTGAAGTCTTTCCATAACCCTATCCTACCTGTACACCTTACAGAACAAAACTAAACTTACTCTAGCCCTTGGGACTATACCTGAACCGACGCCGTCAGCTTCAACGTCTGTCATGCCGCACCATAAGCCTGAATCTCAAGGTCGCCGTCACCCTCACGTCAGGGACAGATGCGACCTCTAAATGTAACTGCATAATCCTGTCAATCGTACTGAGCACCTAACCCTAACCCTAGTGCCGTGCCCTGGACTAGATTTTTCACCCGCAGCAATGATGTCAACTACGACACATCTTAATTCGGAGCTTGAATCTCACACTCGCACTGACATCAGAAGAGAACCCTAGTTCTTTCGGAAACCGTCTTTTCCGCACTGATTTTCTCTTACAGATAACCCTAAGCGTATCCCAGGCCCCTTTCACTGAACCGCCACCATCAGCATCGACGTCTGTGATTCCTCCCCATAATCCTGAAGCTCGTTCTGGACGCTGCCCTCATGTCAGAGTCGGATCAGTACTCTAACTGTCACTCAATCTGCAGCATACTCCTTACCTTACAACTAATGCTGACCCTATCCCTGGTACCGGGATCTGACACTTCACCTTCATCATTGTTGTGACCCTCACTTCACCTGAAACTTAAACTTTTTCTTGCACCCACCCTCACATCAGAGGCGGATCCGAATTCTAACTGCAACCCTACTTCACCCGTACTCCTTATCAAACCCATAACCCTACCCTAGATCTGAACCTTGAATCAGATTATTCACCTTCATCGTTGCTACCCACTATGACACCCTTAATGGTGTGACTCGATCTCACACTCGCCCTCAATTTAGAATTGCACCCTAATTCTGTCCATAACCATATTATCTGCATAAACCTGCATAGACCTTTCCTTACAGAAAACTCTAACCCTAGAACAGGTTCCTTTACCTGCATGCTCACCACCAGCATTGATGTCACCGATGCCATACCTTAATGATGAAGTCCAAACTGGCCTTCACCCACACGTCAGAGTAGGATCCTCTATCTAAACATAACCACATCCACGGCATAAACTAAAACAATTCCCTATCCCTAACCCTAGCACATACCTGTGGCCTGACCATCCATAATCTCCATGGATGTGACCCTTGCCTCATTGTAAGCCTGCGACTGAATTGGACAGTTGCCCTAACTTTGCAGAAGGACCCTCAGTCTAAACGTACCAATACCCTGCCCCTACGGCTTTCCAAAATCCGAACCCTAACCCTAGCCCTGGCTCGTGGTCCTGACACCTCACCTTGACCATTGACGTCAACCATGCCTCACCATAAACCTGATCCACCATCTTGCACTCCCTTTCTCATCAGAACTAGAAGCCAACTCTATCCATAAAGCCAATGTCTCTGCATACCAGAGAGAACAAAAAATTTTAACTCTAAAACTGGTGCCTGGACCTATACACAAAGCGTCATTATCACAAACAAACAGGGATCTCCTCAACACGTAAACGCAAATTCACACTCGCACTCACATCAGAGGTAGACCCTAACCCTAATAATTAACTTATCCTTTCTGCACAACAGCCCTAACCTCTATATTCAAAGCCTAGCCATGACTCTTGGACCTGCCCCTTCACCATAACCGTTGGCATCACCTGCGCTTCATCGTAATCCTAATCTTCAATCCCGAACGTGCCCTCCCATCGGAGAGAAACTCGAAATTTTTCCATAAACCTATCCTTCTTCTACACCTTACAGAGCACAATAAACTTACTCTAGCCCTCGGCATTTTACCTGATCCAAAACCAACAGCCTCAATGTCTGTCTTGCCGCACCATAAGCCTGAAGCTCAAGGTGGCCCTCGCCCTCACTTCAGGGTCAGATGCAAACTCTAAATGTTACTCCACATTCCTGTAAATCTTACTGAACACCTCACCCTAACCCTAGCGCGAAGCCTTGGACTAGATTCTTCACCTACAACATTGATGTCAACTAAGACACATCTTAACTGGGAGCCTGAATTTCACATTCTCAATCACAACAGAAGAGAACCCTTATTCTCTCGGTAACCGTCTCTTCCGCAGAGATTTTCTCTCACAGATAGCCCTAACCCTCTCCCAGGACCCTTTCACTGAACCGCTACCATCAGCATCGACGTCTGCCATTCGTGCCCACAACCCTGAAGCTCGTTCTGGCCACTGCCCTCTTGTCAGAGTCGGATCAGAACGATAAATGTCACTCAATTTTCCGCAGACTCCTTACCTTACAACTAATGCCAACCCTATCCCTGGTGCCAGGATCTGACACTTCACCTTCATCATTGATGTCACACTCACTTCATCTTAAACCTTAAACTTATTCTTGCACAAAACCTCACATCAGAGGTGGATCCGAATTCTAACGGCAACCCTATCTCACCCGTACTCCCTATCGAACACATAACCCTAACCCTAGATCTGACCCTTGAACCAGAATCTTCACCTTCACCGTTGCTATCAACTATGACTCCCTTAATCCTCTGACTCGACCTCTCACTCACACTCAATTCAGAATTTTTCGCAAATTCTGTCCATAACCATATTTTCTGCATAGACCTTTCCTTACAGAAAACCCTAACCCTAGCACCGGATCCTTAACCTGAATGCTCACCGTCAGCATTGGTGTCACCGATGCCACATCTTGATGATGAAGTCCAAGCTGGCCTTCACCCACACGTCAGAGTAGGATGCTTAATCTAAACATAACCACATCCACCGCATAAACTTTAGACAATTGCCTAACCCTAACCCTAGCACATTCCTGCGATCTGAGCCTCCAAAATCATCATGGACGTCACCCTTGCCTCACTGCGACTCAATTGGACAGTTGCCCTAAACTTGGAGAAGGACCCTCAGTCTAAACGTACCAATTGCCTGCCCCTACAGCTTTCCAAAAACCTAACCCTAACACTACCCCTGGCTCGGGGTCCTGACACCTCACCTTGACCATTGACGTCATCCGTGCCTCACCATAAACCTGATCCACCATCTTGCGCACCCTGTCACATCAGACTCAGAAGCTAACTCTATCCGTAAAGAGAATGTTTCTGTATACCAGAGAGAACACAGAATTTTAACCCTGAAACTGATGCCTGGACCTGTATACAGAGTGTCAGCATCGGAGACACCCAGGGATCTCCCAACACGGCAACACAATTTCACAGTCACAGTCACATCAGAGCTAGACCTTAAGTCTTATAATTAACTTATTCTTTCTGTACTAGAGCCCGAACCAGTAATTCTAACCCTAGCCATGACTCTTGGACATGCCCCTTAATCGTAACCATTGGCATCACTCACGCTTCATCGTAACCCTTTACCTCAATCCCGCACTTGCTCTCCCATCAGAGAGAAACCTGAAGTCTTTCCATAAGCCTATCCTTCCTGTACACCTTACAGAACAAAACTAAACTTACTCTAGCCCTTGGGACTATACCTGAACCGACACCGTCAGCTTCAACGTCTGTCATGCCGCACCATAAGCCTGAATCTCAAGGTCGCCGTCACCCTCACGTCAGGGACAGATGCGACCTCTAAATGTAACTGCATAATCCTGTCAATCGTACTGAGCACCTAACCCTTACCCTAGTGCCGTGCCCTGGACTAGATTTTTCACCCGCAGCAATGATGTCAACTACGACACATCTTAATTCGGAGCTTGAATCTCACACTCGCACTGACATCAGAAGAGAACCCTAGTTCTTTCGGAAACCGTCTTTTCCGCACTGATTTTCTCTTACAGATAACCCTAAGCGTATCCCAGGCCCCTTTCACTGAACCGCCACCATCAGCATCGACGTCTGTGATTCCTCCCCATAATCCTGAAGCTCGTTCTGGACGCTGCCCTCATGTCAGAGTCGGATCAGTACTCTAACTGTCACTCAATCTGCAGCATACTCCTTACCTTACAACTAATGCTGACCCTATCCCTGGTACCGGGATCTGACACTTCACCTTCATCATTGTTGTGACCCTCACTTCACCTGAAACTTAAACTTATTCTTGCACCCACCCTCACATCAGAGGCGGATCCGAATTCTAACTGCAACCCTACTTCACCCGTACTCCTTATCAAACCCATAACCCTACCCTAGATCTGAACCTTGAATCAGATTATTCACCTTCATCGTTGCTACCCACTATGACACCCTTAATGGTGTGACTCGATCTCACACTCGCCCTCAATTTAGAATTGCACCCTAATTCTGTCCATAACCATATTATCTGCATAAACCTGCATAGACCTTTCCTTACAGAAAACTCTAACCCTAGAACAGGTTCCTTTACCTGCATGCTCACCACCAGCATTGATGTCACCGATGCCATACCTTAATGATGAAGTCCAAACTGGCCTTCACCCACACGTCAGAGTAGGATCCTCTATCTAAACATAACCACATCCACGGCATAAACTAAAACAATTCCCTATCCCTAACCCTAGCACATACCTGTGGCCTGACCATCCATAATCTCCATGGATGTGACCCTTGCCTCATTGTAAGCCTGCGACTGAATTGGACAGTTGCCCTAACCTTGCAGAAGGACCCTCAGTCTAAACGTACCAATACCCTGCCCCTATGGCTTTCCAAAATCCTAACCCTAACCCTAGCCCTGGCTCGTGGTCCTGACACCTCACCTTGACCATTGACGTCAACCATGCCTCACCATAAACCTGATCCACCATCTTGCACTCCCTTTCTCATCAGAACTAGAAGCCAACTCTATCCATAAAGCCAATGTCTCTGCATACCAGAGAGAACAAAAAATTTTAACTCTAAAACTGGTGCCTGGACCTATACACAAAGCGTCATTATCTCAAACACCCAGGGATCTCCTCAACACGGAAACGCAAATTCACACTCGCACTCACATTAGAGGTAGACCCTAACCCTAATAATTAACTTATCCTTTCTGCACAACAGCCCTAACCTCTATATTCAAAGCCTAGCCATGACTCTTGGACCTGCCCCTTCACCATAGCCGTTGGCATCACCTGCGCTTCATCGTAATCCTAATCTTCAATCCCGAACGTGCCCTCCCATCGGAGAGAAACTCGAAATTTTTCCATAAACCTATCCTTCTTCTACACCTTACAGAGCACAATAAACTTACTCTAGCCCTCGGCATTTTACTGATCCAAAACCAACAGCCTCAATGTCTGTCTTGCCGCACCATAAGCCTGAAGCTCAAGGTGGCCCTCGCCCTCACTTCAGGGTCAGATGCAAACTCTAAATGTTACTCCACATTCCTGTAAATCTTACTGAACACCTAACCCTAACCCTAGCGCGAAGCCTTGGACTAGATTCTTCACCTACAACATTGATGTCAACTAAGACACATCTTAACTCGGAGCCTTAATTTCACATTCTCAATCACAACAGAATAGAACCCTTATTCTCTCGGTAACCATCTCTTCCGCAGAGATTTTCTCTCACAGATAGCCCTAACCCTCTCCCAGGACCCTTTCACTGAACCGCTACCATCAGCATCGACGTCTGTCATTCCTGCCCACAATCCTGAAGCTCGTTCTGGCCACTGCCCTCTTGCCAGAGTCGGATCAGAACGCTAAATGTCACTCAATTTTCCGCAGACTCCTTACGTTACAACTAATGCCAACCCTATCCCTGGTGCCAGGATCTGACACTTCACCTTCATCATTGATGTCACACTCACTTCACCTTAAACCTTAAACTTATTCTTGCACAAAACCTCACATCAGAGGTGGATCCGAATTCTAACGGCAACCCTATCTCACCCGTACTCCTTATCGAACACATAACCCTAACCCTAGATCTGACCCTTGAACCTGAATCTTCACCTTCACCGTTGCTATCAACTATGACTCCCTTAATCCTCTGACTCGACCTCACACTCACACTCAATTCAGAATTTTTCGCAAATTCTGTCCATAACCATATTTTCTGCATAGACCTTTCCTTACAGAAAACCCTAACCCTAGCCCCGGATCCTTAACCTGAATGCTCACCGTCAGCATTGGTGTCACCGATGCCACATCTTGATGATGAAGTCCAAGCTGGCCTTCACCCACACGTCAGAGTAGGATGCTTAATCTAAACATAACCACATCCACCGCATAAACTTTAGACAATTGCCTAACCCTAACCCTAGCACATTCCTGTGACCTGAGCCTCCAAAATCATCATGGACGTCACCCTTGCCTCACTGCGACTCAATTGGACAGTTGCCCTAAACTTAGAGAAGGACCCTCAGTCTAAACGTACCAATTGCCTGCCCCTACAGCTTTCCAAAAACCTAACCCTAACACTACCCCTGGCTCGGGTTCCTGACACCTCACCTTGACCATTGACGTCATCCGTGCCTCACCATAAACCTGATCCACCATCTTGCGCACCCTGTCACATCAGACTCAGAAGCTAACTCTATCCGTAAAGAGAATGTTTCTGTATACCAGAGAGAACACAGAATTTTAACCCTGAAACTGATGCCTGGACCTGTATACAGAGTGTCAGCATCGGAGACACCCAGGGATCTCCCAACACGGCAACACAATTTCACAGTCACAGTCACATCAGAGCTAGACCTTAAGTCTTATAATTAACTTATTCTTTCTGTACTAGAGCCCGAACCAGTAATTCTAACCCTAGCCATGACTCTTGGACATGCCCCTTAATCGTAACTATTGGCATCACTCACGCTTCATCGTAATCCTTTACCTCAATCCCGCACTTGCCCTCCCATCAGATAGAAACCTGAAGCCTTTCCATAACCCTATCCTTCCTGTACACCTTACAGAACAAAACTAAACTTACTCTAGCCCTTGGGACTATACCTGAACCGACACCGTCAGCTTCAACGTCTGTCATGCTGCACCATAAGCCTGAATCTCAAGGTCGCTGTCACCCGCACGTCAGGGACAGATGCGAACTCTAAATGTAACTGCATAATCCTGTCAATCTTACTGAACACCTAACCCTAACCCTAGTGCCAAGCCCTGGACTACATTTTTCACCCGCAGCAATGATGTCAACTACGACACATCTTAATTCGGAGCTTGAATCTCACACTCGCACTGACATCGGAAGAGAACCCTAATTCTTTCGGAAACCGTCTTTTCCGCACTGATTTTCTCTTACAGATAACCCTAAGCGTATCCCAGGCCCCTTTCACTGAACCGCCACCATCAGCATCGACGTCTGTCATTCCTCCCCTTAATCCTGAAGCTCGTTCTGGACGCTGCCCTCATGTCAGAGTCGGATCAGTACTCTAACTGTCACTCAATCTGCAGCATACTCCTTACCTTACAACTAATGCTGACCCTATCCCTGGTACCGGGATCTGACACTTCACCTTCATCATTGTTGTGACCCTCACTTCACCTGAAACTTAAACTTATTCTTGCACCCACCCTCACATCAGAGGCGGATCCGAATTCTAACTGCAACCCTACTTCACCCGTACTCCTTATCAAACCCATAACCCTACCCTAGATCTGAACCTTGAATCAGATTATTCACCTTCATCGTTGCTACCCACTATGACACCCTTAATGGTGTGACTCGATCTCACACTCGCCCTCAATTTAGAATTGCACCCTAACTCTGTCCATAACCATATTATCTGCATAAACCTGCATAGACCTTTCCTTACAGAAAACTCTAACCCTAGAACAGGTTCCTTTACCTGCATGCTCACCACCAGCATTGATGTCACCGATGCCATACCTTAATGATGAAGTCCAAACTGGCCTTCACCCACACGTCAGAGTAGGATCCTCTATCTAAACATAACCACATCCACGGCATAAACTAAAACAATTCCCTATCCCTAACCCTAGCACATACCTGTGGCCTGACCATCCATAATCTCCATGGATGTGACCCTTGCCTCATTGTAAGCCTGCGACTGAATTGGACAGTTGCCCTAACCTTGCAGAAGGACCCTCAGTCTAAACGTACCAATACCCTGCCCCTACGGCTTTCCAAAATCCTAACCCTAACCCTAGCCCTGGCTCGTGGTCCTGACACCTCACCTTGACCATTGACGTCAACCATGCCTCACCATAAACCTGATCCACCATCTTGCACTCCCTTTCTCATCAGAACTAGAAGCCAACTCTATCCATAAAGCCAATGTCTCTGCATACCAGAGAGAACAAAAAATTTTAACTCTAAAACTGGTGCCTGGACCTATACACAAAGCGTCATTATCACAAACACCGAGGGATCTCCTCAACACGGAAACGCAAATTCACACTCGCACTCACATCAGAGGTAGACCCTAACCCTAATAATTAACTTATCCTTTCTGCACAACAGCCCTAACCTGTATATTCAAAGCCTAGCCATGACTCTTGGACCTGCCCCTTCACCATAACCGTTGGCATCACCTGCGCTTCATCGTAATCCTAATCTTCAATCCCGAACGTGCCCTCCCATCGGAGAGAAACTCGAAATTTTTCCATAAACCTATCCTTCTTCTACACCTTACAGAGCACAATAAACTTACTCTAGCCCTCGGCATTTTACCTGATCCAAAACCAACAGCCTCAATGTGTGTCTTGCCGCCCCATAAGCCTGAAGCTCAAGGTGGCCCTCGCCCTCACTTCAGGGTCAGATGCAAACTCTAAATGTTACTCCACATTCCTGTAAATCTTACTGAACACCTAACCCTAACCCTAGCGCGAAGCCTTGGACTAGATTCTTCACCTACAACATTGATGTCAACTAAGACACATCTTAACTCGGAGCCTTAATTTCACATTCTCAATCACAACAGAATAGAACCCTTATTCTCTCGGTAACCATCTCTTCCGCAGAGATTTTCTCTCACAGATAGCCCTAACCCTCTCCCAGGACCCTTTCACTGAACCGCTACCATCAGCATCGACGTCTGTCATTCCTGCCCACAATCCTGAAGCTCGTTCTGGCCACTGCCCTCTTGCCAGAGTCGGATCAGAACGCTAAATGTCACTCAATTTTCCGCAGACTCCTTACGTTACAACTAATGCCAACCCTATCCCTGGTGCCAGGATCTGACACTTCACCTTCATCATTGATGTCACACTCACTTCACCTTAAACCTTAAACTTATTCTTGCACAAAACCTCACATCAGAGGTGGATCCGAATTCTAACGGCAACCCTATCTCACCCGTACTCCTTATCGAACACATAACCCTAACCCTAGATCTGACCCTTGAACCTGAATCTTCACCTTCACCGTTGCTATCAACTATGACTCCCTTAATCCTCTGACTCGACCTCACACTCACACTCAATTCAGAATTTTTCGCAAATTCTGTCCATAACCATATTTTCTGCATAGACCTTTCCTTACAGAAAACCCTAACCCTAGCCCCGGATCCTTAACCTGAATGCTCACCGTCAGCATTGGTGTCACCGATGCCACATCTTGATGATGAAGTCCAAGCTGGCCTTCACCCACACGTCAGAGTAGGATGCTTAATCTAAACATAACCACATCCACCGCATAAACTTTAGACAATTGCCTAACCCTAACCCTAGCACATTCCTGTGACCTGAGCCTCCAAAATCATCATGGACGTCACCCTTGCCTCACTGCGACTCAATTGGACAGTTGCCCTAAACTTAGAGAAGGACCCTCAGTCTAAACGTACCAATTGCCTGCCCCTACAGCTTTCCAAAAACCTAACCCTAACACTACCCCTGGCTCGGGTTCCTGACACCTCACCTTGACCATTGACGTCATCCGTGCCTCACCATAAACCTGATCCACCATCTTGCGCACCCTGTCACATCAGACTCAGAAGCTAACTCTATCCGTAAAGAGAATGTTTCTGTATACCAGAGAGAACACAGAATTTTAACCCTGAAACTGATGCCTGGACCTGTATACAGAGTGTCAGCATCGGAGACACCCAGGGATCTCCCAACACGGCAACACAATTTCACAGTCACAGTCACATCAGAGCTAGACCTTAAGTCTTATAATTAACTTATTCTTTCTGTACTAGAGCCCGAACCAGTAATTCTAACCCTAGCCATGACTCTTGGACATGCCCCTTAATCGTAACTATTGGCATCACTCACGCTTCATCGTAATCCTTTACCTCAATCCCGCACTTGCCCTCCCATCAGATAGAAACCTGAAGCCTTTCCATAACCCTATCCTTCCTGTACACCTTACAGAACAAAACTAAACTTACTCTAGCCCTTGGGACTATACCTGAACCGACACCGTCAGCTTCAACGTCTGTCATGCTGCACCATAAGCCTGAATCTCAAGGTCGCTGTCACCCGCACGTCAGGGACAGATGCGAACTCTAAATGTAACTGCATAATCCTGTCAATCTTACTGAACACCTAACCCTAACCCTAGTGCCAAGCCCTGGACTACATTTTTCACCCGCAGCAATGATGTCAACTACGACACATCTTAATTCGGAGCTTGAATCTCACACTCGCACTGACATCGGAAGAGAACCCTAATTCTTTCGGAAACCGTCTTTTCCGCACTGATTTTCTCTTACAGATAACCCTAAGCGTATCCCAGGCCCCTTTCACTGAACCGCCACCATCAGCATCGACGTCTGTCATTCCTCCCCTTAATCCTGAAGCTCGTTCTGGACGCTGCCCTCATGTCAGAGTCGGATCAGTACTCTAACTGTCACTCAATCTGCAGCATACTCCTTACCTTACAACTAATGCTGACCCTATCCCTGGTACCGGGATCTGACACTTCACCTTCATCATTGTTGTGACCCTCACTTCACCTGAAACTTAAACTTATTCTTGCACCCACCCTCACATCAGAGGCGGATCCGAATTCTAACTGCAACCCTACTTCACCCGTACTCCTTATCAAACCCATAACCCTACCCTAGATCTGAACCTTGAATCAGATTATTCACCTTCATCGTTGCTACCCACTATGACACCCTTAATGGTGTGACTCGATCTCACAATCGCCCTCAATTTAGAATTGCACCCTAACTCTGTCCATAACCATATTATCTGCATAAACCTGCATAGACCTTTCCTTACAGAAAACTCTAACCCTAGAACAGGTTCCTTTACCTGCATGCTCACCACCAGCATTGATGTCACCGATGCCATACCTTAATGATGAAGTCCAAACTGGCCTTCACCCACACGTCAGAGTAGGATCCTCTATCTAAACATAACCACATCCACGGCATAAACTAAAACAATTCCCTATCCCTAACCCTAGCACATACCTGTGGCCTGACCATCCATAATCTCCATGGGTGTGACCCTTGCCTCATTGTAAGCCTGCGACTGAATTGGACAGTTGCCCTAACCTTGCAGAAGGACCCTCAGTCTAAACGTACCAATACCCTGCCCCTACGGCTTTCCAAAATCCTAACCCTAACCCTAGCCCTGGCTCGTGGTCCTGACACCTCACCTTGACCATTGACGTCAACCATGCCTCACCATAAACCTGATCCACCATCTTGCACTCCCTTTCTCATCAGAACTAGAAGCCAACTCTATCCATAAAGCCAATGTCTCTGCATACCAGAGAGAACAAAAAATTTTAACTCTAAAACTGGTGCCTGGACCTATACACAAAGCGTCATTATCACAAACACCCAGGGATCTCCTCAACACGGAAACGCAAATTCACACTCGCACTCACATCAGAGGTAGACCCTAACCCTAATAATTAACTTATCCTTTCTGCACAACAGCCCTAACCTGTATATTCAAAGCCTAGCCATGACTCTTGGACCTGCCCCTTCACCATAACCGTTGGCATCACCTGCGCTTCATCGTAATCCTAATCTTCAATCCCGAACGTGCCCTCCCATCGGAGAGAAACTCGAAATTTTTCCATAAACCTATCCTTCTTCTACACCTTACAGAGCACAATAAACTTACTCTAGCCCTCGGCATTTTACCTGATCCAAAACCAACAGCCTCAATGTGTGTCTTGCCGCCCCATAAGCCTGAAGCTCAAGGTGGCCCTCGCCCTCACTTCAGGGTCAGATGCAAACTCTAAATGTTACTCCACATTCCTGTAAATCTTACTGAACACCTAACCCTAACCCTAGCGCGAAGCCTTGGACTAGATTCTTCACCTACAACATTGATGTCAACTAAGACACATCTTAAC
Organism: Manis javanica; assembly: GCF_040802235.1. NCBI lineage: Eukaryota > Metazoa > Chordata > Mammalia > Pholidota > Manidae > Manis > Manis javanica. Next base: position 37,364,422 of record NC_133169.1, on the reverse strand, counting down.
TCGGAGCCTTAATTTCACATTCTCAATCACAACAGAATAGAACCCTTATTCTCTCGGTAACCATCTCTTCCGCAGAGATTTTCTCTCACAGATAGCCCTAACCCTCTCCCAGGACCCTTTCACTGAACCGCTACCATCAGCATCGACGTCTGTCATTCGTGCCCACAACCCTGAAGCTCGTTCTGGCCACTGCCCTCTTGCCAGAGTCGGATCAGAACGCTAAATGTCACTCAATTTTCCGCAGACTCCTTACGTTACAACTAATGCCAACCCTATCCCTGGTGCCAGGATCTGACACTTCACCTTCATCATTGATGTCACACTCACTTCACCTTAAAACTTAAACTTATTCTTGCACAAAACCTCACATCAGAGGTGGATCCGAATTCTAACGGCAACCCTATCTCACCCGTACTCCTTATCGAACACATAACCCTAACCCTAGATCTGACCCTTGAACCTGAATCTTCACCTTCACCGTTGCTATCAACTATGACTCCCTTAATCCTCTGACTCGACCTCACACTCACACTCAATTCAGAATTTTTCGCAAATTCTGTCCATAACCATATTTTCTGCATAGACCTTTCCTTACAGAAAACCCTAACCCTAGCCCCAGATCCTTAACCTGAATGCTCACCGTCAGCATTAGTGTCACCGATGCCACATCTTGATGATGAAGTCCAAGCTGGCCTTCACCCACACGTCAGAGTAGGATGCTTAATCTAAACATAACCACATCCACCGCATAAACTTTAGACAATTGCCTAACCCTAACCCTAGCACATTCCTGTGACCTGAGCCTCCAAAATCATCATGGACGTCACCCTTGCCTCACTGCGACTCAATTGGACAGTTGCCCTAAACTTGGAGAAGGACCCTCAGTCTAAACGTACCAATTGCCTGCCCCTACAGCTTTCCAAAAACCTAACCCTAACACTACCCCTGGCTCGGGTTCCTGACACCTCACCTTGACCATTGACGTCATCCGTGCCTCACCATAAACCTGATCCACCATCTTGCGCACCCTGTCACATCAGACTCAGAAGCTAACTCTATCCGTAAAGAGAATGTTTCTGTATACCAGAGAGAACACAGAATTTTAACCCTGAAACTGATGCCTGGACCTGTATACAGAGTGTCAGCATCGGAGACACCCAGGGATCTCCCAACACGGCAACACAATTTCACAGTCACAGTCACATCAGAGCTAGACCTTAAGTCTTATAATTAACTTATTCTTTCTGTACTAGAGCCCGAACCAGTAATTCTAACCCTAGCCATGACTCTTGGACATGCCCCTTAATCGTAACTATTGGCATCACTCACGCTTCATCGTAATCCTTTACCTCAATCCCGCACTTGCCCTCCCATCAGATAGAAACCTGAAGCCTTTCCATAACCCTATCCTTCCTGTACACCTTACAGAACAAAACTAAACTTACTCTAGCCCTTGGGACTATACCTGAACCGACACCGTCAGCTTCAACGTCTGTCATGCCGCACCATAAGCCTGAATCTCAAGGTCGCTGTCACCCGCACGTCAGGGACAGATGCGAACTCTAAATGTAACTGCATAATCCTGTCAATCTTACTGAACACCTAACCCTAACCCTAGTGCCAAGCCCTGGACTACATTTTTCACCCGCAGCAATGATGTCAACTACGACACATCTTAATTCGGAGCTTGAATCTCACACTCGCACTGACATCGGAAGAGAACCCTAATTCTTTCGGAAACCGTCTTTTCCGCACTGATTTTCTCTTACAGATAACCCTAAGCGTATCCCAGGCCCCTTTCACTGAACCGCCACCATCAGCATCGACGTCTGTCATTCCTCCCCTTAATCCTGAAGCTCGTTCTGGACGCTGCCCTCATGTCAGAGTCGGATCAGTACTCTAACTGTCACTCAATCTGCAGCATACTCCTTACCTTACAACTAATGCTGACCCTATCCCTGGTACCGGGATCTGACACTTCACCTTCATCATTGTTGTGACCCTCACTTCACCTGAAACTTAAACTTATTCTTGCACCCACCCTCACATCAGAGGCGGATCCGAATTCTAACTGCAACCCTACTTCACCCGTACTCCTTATCAAACCCATAACCCTACCCTAGATCTGAACCTTGAATCAGATTATTCACCTTCATCGTTGCTACCCACTATGACACCCTTAATGGTGTGACTCGATCTCACACTCGCCCTCAATTTAGAATTGCACCCTAACTCTGTCCATAACCATATTATCTGCATAAACCTGCATAGACCTTTCCTTACAGAAAACTCTAACCCTAGAACAGGTTCCTTTACCTGCATGCTCACCACCAGCATTGATGTCACCGATGCCATACCTTAATGATGAAGTCCAAACTGGCCTTCACCCACACGTCAGAGTAGGATCCTCTATCTAAACATAACCACATCCACGGCATAAACTAAAACAATTCCCTATCCCTAACCCTAGCACATACCTGTGGCCTGACCATCCATAATCTCCATGGGTGTGACCCTTGCCTCATTGTAAGCCTGCGACTGAATTGGACAGTTGCCCTAACCTTGCAGAAGGACCCTCAGTCTAAACGTACCAATACCCTGCCCCTACGGCTTTCCAAAATCCTAACCCTAACCCTAGCCCTGGCTCGTGGTCCTGACACCTCACCTTGACCATTGACGTCAACCATGCCTCACCATAAACCTGATCCACCATCTTGCACTCCCTTTCTCATCAGAACTAGAAGCCAACTCTATCCATAAAGCCAATGTCTCTGCATACCAGAGAGAACAAAAAATTTTAACTCTAAAACTGGTGCCTGGACCTATACACAAAGCGTCATTATCACAAACACCCAGGGATCTCCTCAACACGGAAACGCAAATTCACACTCGCACTCACATCAGAGGTAGACCCTAACCCTAATAATTAACTTATCCTTTCTGCACAACAGCCCTAACCTGTATATTCAAAGCCTAGCCATGACTCTTGGACCTGCCCCTTCACCATAACCGTTGGCATCACCTGCGCTTCATCGTAATCCTAATCTTCAATCCCGAACGTGCCCTCCCATCGGAGAGAAACTCGAAATTTTTCCATGAACCTATCCTTCTTCTACACCTTACAGAGCACAGTAAACTTACTCTAGCCCTCGGCATTTTACCTGATCCAAAACCAACAGCCTCAATGTGTGTCTTGCCGCACCATAAGCCTGAAGCTCAAGGTGGCCCTCGCCCTCACTTCAGGGTCAGATGCAAACTCTAAATGTTACTCCACATTCCTGTAAATCTTGCTGAACACCTAACCCTAACCCTAGCGCGAAGCCTTGGACTAGATTCTTCACCTACAACATTGATGTCAACTAAGACACATCTTAACTCGGAGCCTTAATTTCACATTCTCAATCACAACAGAATAGAACCCTTATTCTCTCGGTAACCATCTCTTCCGCAGAGATTTTCTCTCACAGATAGCCCTAACCCTCTCCCAGGACCCTTTCACTGAACCGCTACCATCAGCATCGACGTCTGTCATTCGTGCCCACAACCCTGAAGCTCGTTCTGGCCACTGCCCTCTTGCCAGAGTCGGATCAGAACGCTAAATGTCACTCAATTTTCCGCAGACTCCTTACGTTACAACTAATGCCAACCCTATCCCTGGTGCCAGGATCTGACACTTCACCTTCATCATTGATGTCACACTCACTTCACCTTAAACCTTAAACTTATTCTTGCACAAAACCTCACATCAGAGGTGGATCCGAATTCTAACGGCAACCCTATCTCACCCGTACTCCTTATCGAACACATAACCCTAACCCTAGATCTGACCCTTGAACCTGAATCTTCACCTTCACCGTTGCTATCAACTATGACTCCCTTAATCCTCTGACTCGACCTCACACTCACACTCAATTCAGAATTTTTCGCAAATTCTGTCCATAACCATATTTTCTGCATAGACCTTTCCTTACAGAAAACCCTAACCCTAGCCCCGGATCCTTAACCTGAATGCTCACCGTCAGCATTGGTGTCACCGATGCCACATCTTGATGATGAAGTCCAAGCTGGCCTTCACCCACACGTCAGAGTAGGATGCTTAATCTAAACATAACCACATCCACCGCATAAACTTTAGACAATTGCCTAACCCTAACCCTAGCACATTCCTGTGACCTGAGCCTCCAAAATCATCATGGACGTCACCCTTGCCTCACTGCGACTCAATTGGACAGTTGCCCTAAACTTGGAGAAGGACCCTCAGTCTAAACGTACCAATTGCCTGCCCCTACAGCTTTCCAAAAACCTAACCCTAACACTACCCCTGGCTCGGGTTCCTGACACCTCACCTTGACCATTGACGTCATCCGTGCCTCACCATAAACCTGATCCACCATCTTGCGCACCCTGTCACATCAGACTCAGAAGCTAACTCTATCCGTAAAGAGAATGTTTCTGTATACCAGAGAGAACACAGAATTTTAACCCTGAAACTGATGCCTGGACCTGTATACAGAGTGTCAGCATCGGAGACACCCAGGGATCTCCCAACACGGCAACACAATTTCACAGTCACAGTCACATCAGAGCTAGACCTTAAGTCTTATAATTAACTTATTCTTTCTGTACTAGAGCCCGAACCAGTAATTCTAACCCTAGCCATGACTCTTGGACATGCCCCTTAATCGTAACTATTGGCATCACTCACGCTTCATCGTAATCCTTTACCTCAATCCCGCACTTGCCCTCCCATCAGATAGAAACCTGAAGCCTTTCCATAACCCTATCCTTCCTGTACACCTTACAGAACAAAACTAAACTTACTCTAGCCCTTGGGACTATACCTGAACCGACACCGTCAGCTTCAACGTCTGTCATGCCGCACCATAAGCCTGAATCTCAAGGTCGCTGTCACCCGCACGTCAGGGACAGATGCGAACTCTAAATGTAACTGCATAATCCTGTCAATCTTACTGAACACCTAACCCTAACCCTAGTGCCAAGCCCTGGACTACATTTTTCACCCGCAGCAATGATGTCAACTACGACACATCTTAATTCGGAGCTTGAATCTCACACTCGCACTGACATCGGAAGAGAACCCTAATTCTTTCGGAAACCGTCTTTTCCGCACTGATTTTCTCTTACAGATAACCCTAAGCGTATCCCAGGCCCCTTTCACTGAACCGCCACCATCAGCATCGACGTCTGTCATTCCTCCCCTTAATCCTGAAGCTCGTTCTGGACGCTGCCCTCATGTCAGAGTCGGATCAGTACTCTAACTGTCACTCAATCTGCAGCATACTCCTTACCTTACAACTAATGCTGACCCTATCCCTGGTACCGGGATCTGACACTTCACCTTCATCATTGTTGTGACCCTCACTTCACCTGAAACTTAAACTTATTCTTGCACCCACCCTCACATCAGAGGCGGATCCGAATTCTAACTGCAACCCTACTTCACCCGTACTCCTTATCAAACCCATAACCCTACCCTAGATCTGAACCTTGAATCAGATTATTCACCTTCATCGTTGCTACCCACTATGACACCCTTAATGGTGTGACTCGATCTCACACTCGCCCTCAATTTAGAATTGCACCCTAACTCTGTCCATAACCATATTATCTGCATAAACCTGCATAGACCTTTCCTTACAGAAAACTCTAACCCTAGAACAGGTTCCTTTACCTGCATGCTCACCACCAGCATTGATGTCACCGATGCCATACCTTAATGATGAAGTCCAAACTGGCCTTCACCCACACGTCAGAGTAGGATCCTCTATCTAAACATAACCACATCCACGGCATAAACTAAAACAATTCCCTATCCCTAACCCTAGCACATACCTGTGGCCTGACCATCCATAATCTCCATGGATGTGACCCTTGCCTCATTGTAAGCCTGCGACTGAATTGGACAGTTGCCCTAACCTTGCAGAAGGACCCTCAGTCTAAACGTACCAATACCCTGCCCCTACGGCTTTCCAAAATCCTAACCCTAACCCTAGCCCTGGCTCGTGGTCCTGACACCTCACCTTGACCATTGACGTCAACCATGCCTCACCATAAACCTGATCCACCATCTTGCACTCCCTTTCTCATCAGAACTAGAAGCCAACTCTATCCATAAAGCCAATGTCTCTGCATACCAGAGAGAACAAAAAATTTTAACTCTAAAACTGGTGCCTGGACCTATACACAAAGCGTCATTATCACAAACACCCAGGGATCTCCTCAACACGGAAACGCAAATTCACACTCGCACTCACATCAGAGGTAGACCCTAACCCTAATAATTAACTTATCCTTTCTGCACAACAGCCCTAACCTGTATATTCAAAGCCTAGCCATGACTCTTGGACCTGCCCCTTCACCATAACCGTTGGCATCACCTGCGCTTCATCGTAATCCTAATCTTCAATCCCGAACGTGCCCTCCCATCGGAGAGAAACTCGAAATTTTTCCATAAACCTATCCTTCTTCTACACCTTACAGAGCACAATAAACTTACTCTAGCCCTCGGCATTTTACCTGATCCAAAACCAACAGCCTCAATGTGTGTCTTGCCGCACCATAAGCCTGAAGCTCAAGGTGGCCCTCGCCCTCACTTCAGGGTCAGATGCAAACTCTAAATGTTACTCCACATTCCTGTAAATCTTACTGAACACCTAACCCTAACCCTAGCGCGAAGCCTTGGACTAGATTCTTCACCTACAACATTGATGTCAACTAAGACACATCTTAACTCGGAGCCTTAATTTCACATTCTCAATCACAACAGAATAGAACCCTTATTCTCTCGGTAACCATCTCTTCCGCAGAGATTTTCTCTCACAGATAGCCCTAACCCTCTCCCAGGACCCTTTCACTGAACCGCTACCATCAGCATCGACGTCTGTCATTCGTGCCCACAACCCTGAAGCTCGTTCTGGCCACTGCCCTCTTGCCAGAGTCGGATCAGAACGCTAAATGTCACTCAATTTTCCGCAGACTCCTTACGTTACAACTAATGCCAACCCTATCCCTGGTGCCAGGATCTGACACTTCACCTTCATCATTGATGTCACACTCACTTCACCTTAAACCTTAAACTTATTCTTGCACAAAACCTCACATCAGAGGTGGATCCGAATTCTAACGGCCACGCTCTCTCACCCGTACTCCTTATCGAACACATAACCCTAACCCTAGATCTGACCCTTGAACCTGAATCTTCACCTTCACCGTTGCTATCAACTATGACTCCCTTAATCCTCTGACTCGACCTCACACTCACACTCAATTCAGAATTTTTCGCAAATTCTGTCCATAACCATATTTTCTGCATAGACCTTTCCTTACAGAAAACCCTAACCCTAGCCCCGGATCCTTAACCTGAATGCTCACCGTCAGCTTTGGTGTCACCGATGCCACATCTTGATGATGAAGTCCAAGCTGGCCTTCACCCACACGTCAGAGTAGGATGCTTAATCTAAACATAACCACATCCACCGCATAAACTTTAGACAATTGCCTAACCCTAACCCTAGCACATTCCTGTGACCTGAGCCTCCAAAATCATCATGGACGTCACCCTTGCCTCACTGCGACTCAATTGGACAGTTGCCCTAAACTTGGAGAAGGACCCTCAGTCTAAACGTACCAATTGCCTGCCCCTACAGCTTTCCAAAAACCTAACCCTAACACTACCCCTGGCTCGGGGTCCTGACACCTCACCTTGACCATTGACGTCATCCGTGCCTCACCATAAACCTGATCCACCATCTTGCGCACCCTGTCACATCAGACTCAGAAGCTAACTCTATCCGTAAAGAGAATGTTTCTGTATACCAGAGAGAACACAGAATTTTAACCCTGAAACTGATGCCTGGACCTGTATACAGAGTGTCAGCATCGGAGACACCCAGGGATCTCCCAACACGGCAACACAATTTCACAGTCACAGTCACATCAGAGCTAGACCTTAAGTCTTATAATTAACTTATTCTTTCTGTACTAGAGCCCGAACCAGTAATTCTAACCCTAGCCATGACTCTTGGACATGCCCCTTAATCGTAACTATTGGCATCACTCACGCTTCATCGTAATCCTTTACCTCAATCCCGCACTTGCCCTCCCATCAGATAGAAACCTGAAGCCTTTCCATAACCCTATCCTTCCTGTACACCTTACAGAACAAAACTAAACTTACTCTAGCCCTTGGGACTATACCTGAACCGACACCGTCAGCTTCAACGTCTGTCATGCCGCACCATAAGCCTGAATCTCAAGGTCGCTGTCACCCGCACGTCAGGGACAGATGCGAACTCTAAATGTAACTGCATAATCCTGTCAATCTTACTGAACACCTAACCCTAACCCTAGTGCCAAGCCCTGGACTACATTTTTCACCCGCAGCAATGATGTCAACTACGACACATCTTAATTCGGAGCTTGAATCTCACACTCGCACTGACATCGGAAGAGAACCCTAATTCTTTCGGAAACCGTCTTTTCCGCACTGATTTTCTCTTACAGATAACCCTAAGCGTATCCCAGGCCCCTTTCACTGAACCGCCACCATCAGCATCGACGTCTGTCATTCCTCCCCTTAATCCTGAAGCTCGTTCTGGACGCTGCCCTCATGTCAGAGTCGGATCAGTACTCTAACTGTCACTCAATCTGCAGCATACTCCTTACCTTACAACTAATGCTGACCCTATCCCTGGTACCGGGATCTGACACTTCACCTTCATCATTGTTGTGACCCTCACTTCACCTGAAACTTAAACTTATTCTTGCACCCACCCTCACATCAGAGGCGGATCCGAATTCTAACTGCAACCCTACTTCACCCGTACTCCTTATCAAACCCATAACCCTACCCTAGATCTGAACCTTGAATCAGATTATTCACCTTCATCGTTGCTACCCACTATGACACCCTTAATGGTGTGACTCGATCTCACACTCGCCCTCAATTTAGAATTGCACCCTAACTCTGTCCATAACCATATTATCTGCATAAACCTGCATAGACCTTTCCTTACAGAAAACTCTAACCCTAGAACAGGTTCCTTTACCTGCATGCTCACCACCAGCATTGATGTCACCGATGCCATACCTTAATGATGAAGTCCAAACTGGCCTTCACCCACACGTCAGAGTAGGATCCTCTATCTAAACATAACCACATCCACGGCATAAACTAAAACAATTCCCTATCCCTAACCCTAGCACATACCTGTGGCCTGACCATCCATAATCTCCATGGGTGTGACCCTTGCCTCATTGTAAGCCTGCGACTGAATTGGACAGTTGCCCTAACCTTGCAGAAGGACCCTCAGTCTAAACGTACCAATACCCTGCCCCTACGGCTTTCCAAAATCCTAACCCTAACCCTAGCCCTGGCTCGTGGTCCTGACACCTCACCTTGACCATTGACGTCAACCATGCCTCACCATAAACCTGATCCACCATCTTGCACTCCCTTTCTCATCAGAACTAGAAGCCAACTCTATCCATAAAGCCAATGTCTCTGCATACCAGAGAGAACAAAAAATTTTAACTCTAAAACTGGTGCCTGGACCTATACACAAAGCGTCATTATCACAAACACCCAGGGATCTCCTCAACACGGAAACGCAAATTCACACTCGCACTCACATCAGAGGTAGACCCTAACCCTAATAATTAACTTATCCTTTCTGCACAACAGCCCTAACCTCTATATTCAAAGCCTAGCCATGACTCTTGGACCTGCCCCTTCACCATAACCGTTGGCATCACCTGCGCTTCATCGTAATCCTAATCTTCAATCCCGAACGTGCCCTCCCATCGGAGAGAAACTCGAAATTTTTCCATAAACCTATCCTTCTTCTACACCTTACAGAGCACAATAAACTTACTCTAGCCCTCGGCATTTTACCTGATCCAAAACCAACAGCCTCAATGTGTGTCTTGCCGCACCATAAGCCTGAAGCTCAAGGTGGCCCTCGCCCTCACTTCAGGGTCAGATGCAAACTCTAAATGTTACTCCACATTCCTGTAAATCTTACTGAACACCTAACCCTAACCCTAGCGCGAAGCCTTGGACTAGATTCTTCACCTACAACATTGATGTCAACTAAGACACATCTTAACTCGGAGCCTTAATTTCACATTCTCAATCACAACAGAATAGAACCCTTATTCTCTCGGTAACCATCTCTTCCGCAGAGATTTTCTCTCACAGATAGCCCTAACCCTCTCCCAGGACCCTTTCACTGAACCGCTACCATCAGCATCGACGTCTGTCATTCGTGCCCACAACCCTGAAGCTCGTTCTGGCCACTGCCCTCTTGCCAGAGTCGGATCAGAACGCTAAATGTCACTCAATTTTCCGCAGACTCCTTACGTTACAACTAATGCCAACCCTATCCCTGGTGCCAGGATCTGACACTTCACCTTCATCATTGATGTCACACTCATTTCACCTTAAACCTTAAACTTATTCTTGCACAAAACCTCACATCAGAGGTGGATCCGAATTCTAACGGCAACCCTATCTCACCCGTACTCCTTATCGAACACATAACCCTAACCCTAGATCTGACCCTTGAACCTGAATCTTCACCTTCACCGTTGCTATCAACTATGACTCCCTTAATCCTCTGACTCGACCTCACACTCACACTCAATTCAGAATTTTTCGCAAATTCTGTCCATAACCATATTTTCTGCATAGACCTTTCCTTACAGAAAACCCTAACCCTAGCCCCAGATCCTTAACCTGAATGCTCACCGTCAGCATTGGTGTCACCGATGCCACATCTTGATGATGAAGTCCAAGCTGGCCTTCACCCACACGTCAGAGTAGGATGCTTAATCTAAACATAACCACATCCACCGCATAAACTTTAGACAATTGCCTAACCCTAACCCTAGCACATTCCTGTGACCTGAGCCTCCAAAATCATCATGGACGTCACCCTTGCCTCACTGCGACTCAATTGGACAGTTGCCCTAAACTTGGAGAAGGACCCTTAGTCTAAACGTACCAATTGCCTGCCCCTACAGCTTTCCAAAAACCTAACCCTAACACTACCCCTGGCTCGGGGTCCTGACACCTCACTTTGACCATTGACGTCATCCGTGCCTCACCATAAACCTGATCCACCATCTTGCGCACCCTGTCACATCAGACTCAGTAGCTAACTCTATCCTTAAAGAGAATGATTCTGTATACCAGAGAGAACACAGAATTTTAACCCTGAAACTGATGCCTGGACCTGTATACAGAGTGTCAGCATTGGAGACACCCAGGGATCTCCCAACACGGCAACACAATTTCACAGGCACAGTCACATCAGAGCTAGACCTTCAGTCTTATAATTAACTTATTCTTTCTGTACTAGAGCCCGAACCAGTAATTCTAACCCTAGCCATGACTCTTGGACATGCCCCTTAATCGTAACCATTGGCATCACTCACACTTCATCGTAATCCTTTACCTCAATCCCGCACTTGCCCTCCCATCAGAGAGAAACCTGAAGCCTTTCCATAACCCTATCCTTCCTGTACACCTTACAGAACAAAACTAAACTTACTCTAGCCCTTGGGACTATACCTGAACCGACACCGTCACCTTCAACGTCTGTCATGCCGCACCATAAGCCTGAATCTCAAGGTCGCCGTCACCCGCACGTCAGGGACAGATGCGAATTCTAAATGTAACTGCATAATCCTGTCAATCTTACTGAACACCTAACCCTAACCCTAGTACCAAGCCCTGGACTAGATTTTTCACCCGCAGCAATGATGTCAACTACGACACATCTTAATTCGGAGCTTGAATCTCACACTCGCACTGACATCGGAAGAGAACCCTAATTCTTTCGGAAACCGTCTTTTCCGCACTGATTTTCTCTTACAGATAACCCTAAGCGTATCCCAGGCCCCTTTCACTGAACCGCCACCATCAGCATCGACGTCTGTCATTCCTCCCCTTAATCCTGAAGCTCGTTCTGGACGCTGCCCTCATGTCAGAGTCGGATCAGTACTCTAACTGTCACTCAATCTGCAGCATACTCCTTACCTTACAACTAATGCTGACCCTATCCCTGGTACCGGGATCTGACACTTCACCTTCATCATTGTTGTGACCCTCACTTCACCTGAAACTTAAACTTATTCTTGCACCCACCCTCACATCAGAGGCGGATCCGAATTCTAACTGCAACCCTACTTCACCCGTACTCCTTATCAAACCCATAATCCTACCCTAGATCTGAACCTTGAATCAGATTATTCACCTTCATCGTTGCTACCCACTATGACACCCTTAATGGTGTGACTCGATCTCACACTCGCCCTCAATTTAGAATTGCACCCTAATTCTGTCCATAACCATATTATCTGCATAAACCTGCATAGACCTTTCCTTACAGAAAACTCTAACCCTGGAACAGGTTCCTTTACCTGCATGCTCACCACCAGCATTGATGTCACCGATGCCATACCTTAATGATGAAGTCCAAACTGGCCTTCACCCACACGTCAGAGTAGGATCCTCTATCTAAACATAACCACATCCACGGCATAAACTAAAACAATTCCCTATCCCTAACCCTAGCACATACCTGTGGCCTGACCATCCATAATCTCCATGGATGTGACCCTTGCCTCATTGTAAGCCTGCGACTGAATTGGACAGTTGCCCTAACCTTGCAGAAGGACCCTCAGTCTAAACGTACCAATACCCTGCCCCTACGGCTTTCCAAAATCCTAACCCTAACCCTAGCCCTGGCTCGTGGTCCTGACACCTCACCTTGACTATTGACGTCAACCATGCCTCACCATAAACCTGATCCACCATCTTGCACTCCCTTTCTCATCAGAACTAGAAGCCAACTCTATCCATAAAGCCAATGTCTCTGCATACCAGAGAGAACAAAAAATTTTAACTCTAAAACTGCTGCCTGGACCTATACACAAAGCGTCATTATCACAAACACCCAGGGATCTCCTCAACACGGAAACGCAAATTCACACTCGCACTCACATCAGAGGTAGACCCTAACCCTAATAATTAACTTATCCTTTCTGCACAACAGCCCTAACCTCTATATTCAAAGCCTAGCCATGACTCTTGGACCTGCCCCTTCACCATAACCGTTGGCATCACCTGCGCTTCATCGTAATCCTAATCTTCAATCCCGAACGTGCCCTCCCATCGGAGAGAAACTCGAAATTTTTCCATAAACCTATCCTTCTTCTACACCTTACAGAGCACAATAAACTTACTCTATCCCTCGGCATTTTACCTGATCCAAAACCAACAGCCTCAATGTCTGTCTTGCCGCAAAATAAGCCTGAAGCTCAAGGTTGCCCTCGCCCTCACTTCAGGGTCAGATGCAATCTCTAAATGTTACTCCACGTTCCTGTAAATCTTACTGAACACCTAACCCTAACCCTAGCGCGAAGCCTTGGACTAGATTCTTCACCTACAACATTGATGTCAACTAAGACACATCTTAACTCGGAGCCTGAATTTCACATTCTCAATCACAACAGAAGAGAACCCTTATTCTCTCGGTAACCATCTCTTCCGCAGAGATTTTCTCTCACAGATAGCCCTAACCCTCTCCCAGGACCCTTTCACTGAACCGCTACCATCAGCATCGACGTCTGTCATTCGTGCCCACAACCCTGAAGCTCGTTCTGGCCACTGCCCTCTTGCCAGAGTCGGATTAGAACGCTAAATGTCACTCAATTTCCGCAGACTCCTTACGTTACAACTAATGCCAACCCTATCCCTGGTGCCAGGATCTGACACTTCACCTTCATCATTGATGTCACACTCACTTCACCTTAAACCTTAAACTTATTCTTGCACAAAACCTCACATCAGAGGTGGATCCGAATTCTAACGGCCACCCTATCTCACCCGTACTCCTTATCGAACACATAACCCTAACCCTAGATCTATCCCTTGAACCAGAATCTTCACCTTCACCGTTGCTATCAACTATGACTCCCTTAATCCTCTGACTCGACCTCACACTCACACTCAATTCAGAATTTTTCGCAAATTCTGTCCATAACCATATTTTCTGCATAGACCTTTCCTTACAGAAAACCCTAACCCTAGCCCCGGATCCTTAACCTGAATGCTCACCGTCAGCATTGGTGTCACCGATGCCACATCTTGATGATGAAGTCCAAGCTGGCCTTCACCCACACGTCAGAGTAGGATGCTTAATCTAAACATAACCACATCCACCGCATAAACTTTAGACAATTGCCTAACCCTAACCCTAGCACATTCCTGTGACCTGAGCCTCCAAAATCTTCATGGACGTTACCCTTGCCTCACTGCGACTCAATTGGACACTTGCCCTAAACTTGGAGAAGGACCCTCAGTCTAAACGTACCAATTGCCTGCCCCTACAGCTTTCCGAAAACCTAACCCTAACACTACCACTGGCTCGGGGTCCTGACACCTCACCTTGACCATTGACGTCATCCATGCCTCACCATAAACCTGATCCACCATCTTGCGCACCCTGTCACATCAGACTCAGAAGCTAACTCTATCCGTAAAGAGAATGTTTCTGTATACCAGAGAGAACACAGAATTTTAACCCTGAAACTGATGCCTGGACCTGTATACAGAGTGTCAGCATCGGAGACACCCAGGGATCTCCCAACACGGCAACACAATTTCACAGTCACAGTCACATCAGAGCTAGACCTTAAGTCTTATAATTAACTTATTCTTTCTGTACTAGAGCCCGAACTAGTAATTCTAACCCTAGCCATGACTCTGGGACATGCCCCTTAATCGTAACCATTGGCATCACTCACGCTTCATCGTAATCCTTTACCTCAATCCCGCACTTGCCCTCCCATCAGAGAGAAACCTGAAGCCTTTCCATAACCCTATCCCTCCTGTACACCTTACAGAACAAAACTAAACTTACTCTAGCCCTTGGGACTATACGTGAACCGACACCGTCAGCTTCAACATCTGTCATGCCGCAGCATAAGCCTGAATCTCAAGGTCGCCGTCACCCTCACGTCAGGGACAGATGAGAACTCTAAATGTAACTGCATAATCCTGTCAATCTTACTGAACACCTAACCCTAACCCTAGTGTCACGCACTGGACTAGATTTTTCACCCGCAGCAATGATGTCAACTACGACACATCTTAATTCGGAGCTTGAATCTCACACTCGCACTGACATCAGAAGAGAACCCTAATTCTTTCGGAAACCGTCTTTTCCGCACTGATTTTCTCTTACAGATAACCCTAAGCGTATCCCAGGCCCCTTTCACTGAACCGCCACCATCAGCATCGACGTCTGTCATTCCTCCCCATAATCCTGAAGCTCGTTCTGGACACTGCCCTCATGTCAGAGTCGGATCAGTACTCTAACTGTCACTCGATCTGCAGCATACTCCTTACCTTACAACTAATGCTGACCCTATCCCTGGTACCGGGATCTGACACTTCACCTTCATCATTGTTGTGACCCTCACTTCACCTGAAACTTAAACTTATTCTTGCACTCACCCTCACATCAGAGGCGGATCCGAATTCTAACTGCCACCCTACTTCACCCGTACTCCTTATCAAACCCATAACCCTACCCTAGATCTGAACCTTGAATCAGATTATTCACCTTCATCGTTGCTACCCACTATGACACCCTTAATGGTGTGACTCGATCTCACACTCGCCCTCAATTTAGAATTGCACCCTAATTCTGTCCATAACCATATTATCTGCATAAACCTGCATAGGCCTTTCCTTACAGAAAACTCTAACCCTAGAACAGGTTCCTTTACCTGCATGCTCACCACCAGCATTGATGTCACCGATGCCATACCTTAATGATGAAGTCCAAACTGGCCTTCACCCACACGTCAGAGTAGGATCCTCTATCTAAACATAACCACATCCACGGCATAAACTAAAACAATTCCCTATCCCTAACCCTAGCACATACCTGTGGCCTGACCATCCATAATCTCCATGGATGTGACCCTTGCCTCATTGTAAGCCTGCGACTGAATTGGACAGTTGCCCTAACCTTGCAGAAGGACCCTCAGTCTAAACGTACCAATACCCTGCCCCTACGGCTTTCCAAAATCCTAACCCTAACCCTAGCCCTGGCTCGTGGTCCTGACACCTCACCTTGACCATTGACGTCAACCATGCCTCACCATAAACCTGATCCACCATCTTGCACTCCCTTTCTCATCAGAACTAGAAGCCAACCCTATCCATAAAGCCACTGTCTCTGCATACCAGAGAGAACAAAAAATTTTAACTCTAAAACTGGTGCCTGGATCTATACACAAAGCGTCATTATCACAAACACCCAGAGATCTCCTCAACACGGAAACGCAAATTCACACTCGCACTCACATCAGAGGTAGACCCTAACCCTAATAATTAACTTATCCTTTCTGCACAACAGCCCTAACCTCTATATTCAAAGCCTAGCCATGACTCTTGAACCTGCCCCTTCACCATAACCGTTGGCATCACCTGCGCTTCATCGTAATCCTAATCTTCAATCCCGAACGTGCCCTCCCATCGGAGAGAAACTCGAAATTTTTCCATAAACCTATCCTTCTTCTACACCTTACAGAGCACAATAAACTTACTCTAGCCCTCGGCATTTTACCTGAACCAAAACCAACAGCCTCAATGTCTGTCTTGCCGCACCATAAGCCTGAAGCTCAAGGTGGCCCTCGCCCTCACTTCAGGGTCAGATGCAAACTCTAAATGTTACTCCACATTCCTGTAAATCTTCCTGAACACCGAACCCTAACCCTAGCGCGAAGCCTTGGACTAGATTCTTCACCTACAACATTGATGTCAACTAAGACACATCTTAACTCGGAGCCTGAATTTCACATTCTCAATCACAACAGAAGAGAACCCTTATTCTCTCGGTAACCGTCTCTTCCGCAGAGATTTTCTCTCACAGATAGCCCTAACCCTCTCCCAGGACCCTTTCACTGAACCGCTACCATCAGCATCAACGTCTGCCATTCGTGCCCACAACCCTGAAGCTCGTTCTGGCCACTGCCCTCTTGTCAGAGTCGGATCAGAACGCTAAATGTCACTCAATTTTCCGCAGACTCCTTACCTTACAACTAATGCCAACCCTATCCCTGGTGCCAGGATCTGACACTTCACCTTCATGATTGATGTCACACTCACTTCATCTTAAACCTTAAACTTATTCTTGCACAAAACCTCACATCAGAGGTGGATCCGAATTCTAACGGCAACCATATCTCACCCGTACTCCCTATCGAACACATAACCCTAACCCTAGATCTGACCCTTGAACCAGAATCTTCACCTTCACCGTTGCTATCAACTATGACTCCCTTAATCCTCTGACTCGACCTCACACTCACACTCAATTCAGAATTTTTCGCAAATTCTGTCCATAACCATATTTTCTGCATAGACCTTTCCTTACAGAAAACCCTAACCCTAGCCCCGGATCCTTAACCTGAATGCTCACCGTCAGCATTGGTGTCACCGATGCCACATCTTGATGATGAAGTCCAAGCTGGCCTTCACCCACACGTCAGAGTAGGATGCTTAATCTAAACATAACCACATCCACCGCATAAACTTTAGACAATTGCCTAACCCTAAACCTAGCACATTCCTGTGACCTGAGCCTCCAAAATCATCATGGACGTCACCCTTGCCTCACTGCGACTCAATTGGACAGTTGCCCTAAACTTGGAGAAGGACCCTCAGTCTAAACGTACCAATTGCCTGCCCCTACAGCTTTCCGAAAACCTAACCCTAACACTACCCCTGGCTCGGGGTCCTGACACCTCACCTTGACCATTGACGTCATCCGTGCCTCACCATAAACCTGATCCACCATCTTGCGCACCCTGTCACATCAGACTCAGAAGCTAACTCTATCCGTAAAGGGAATGTTTCTGTATACCAGAGAGAACACAGAATTTTAACCCTGAAACTGATGCCTGGACCTGTATACAGAGTGTCAGCATCGGAGACACCCAGGGATCTCCCAACACGGAAACACAATTTCACAGTCTCAGTCACTTCAGAGCTAGACCTTAAGTCTTATAATTAACTTATTCTTTCTGTACTAGAGCCCGAACCAGTAATTCTAACCCAAGCCATGACTCTTGGACATGCCCCTTAATCGTAACCATTGGCATCACTCACGCTTCATCGTAATCCTTTACCTCAATCCCGCACTTGCCCTCCCATCAGAGAGAAACCTGAAGCCTTTCCATAACCCTATCCTTCCTGTACACCTTACAGAACAAAACTAAACTTACTCTAGCCCTTGGGACTATACCTGGACCGACACCGTCAGCTTCAACATCTGTCATGCCGCACCATAAGCCTGAATCTCAAGGTCGCCGTCACCCGCACGTCAGGGACAGATGCGAACTCTAAATGTAACTGCATAATCCTGTCAATCTTACTGAACACCTAACCCTAACCCTAGTGCCAAGCCCTGGACTAGATTTTTCACCCGCAGCAATGATGTCAACTACGACACATCTTAATTCGGAGCTTGAATCTCACACTCGCACTGACATCAGAAGAGAACCCTAATTCTTTCGGAAACCGTCTTTTCCGCACTGATTTTCTCTTACAGATAACCCTAAGCGTATCCCAGGCCCCTTTCACTGAACCGCCACCATCAGCATCGACGTCTGTCATTCCTCCCCATAATCCTGAAGCTCGTTCTGGACGCTGCCCTCATGTCAGAGGCGGATCAGTACTCTAACTGTCACTCAATCTGCAGCATACTCCTTACCTTACAACTAATGCTGACCCTATCCCTGGTACCGGGATCTGACACTTCACCTTCATCATTGTTGTGACCCTCACTTCACCTTAAACTTAAACTTATTCTTGCACTCACCCTCACATCAGAGGCGGATCCGAATTCTAACTGCAACCCTACTTCACCCGTACTCCTTATCAAACCCATAACCCTACCCTAGATCTGAACCTTGAATCAGATTATTCACCTTCATCGTTGCTACCCACTATGACACCCTTAATGGTGTGACTCGATCTCACACTCGCCCTCAATTTAGAATTGCACCCTAATTCTGTCCATAACCATATTATCTGCATAAACCTGCATAGACCTTTCCTTACAGAAAACACTAACCCTAGAACAGGTTCCTTTACCTGCATGCTCACCACCAGCATTGATGTCACCGATGCCATACCTTAATGATGAAGTCCAAACTGGCCTTCACCCA